>NC_056727.1:791079872-791379872 GCF_019279795.1 Protopterus annectens
ATATAAGATGTTTGTTACATGCCATGCCCTGTGTGCATCTATGTATATAAGATGTTTGTTACATGCCATGCCCTGTGTGCATCTATGTATATGTTTGTTACATGCCATGCCCTGTGTGTATCTATATATATAAGATGTTTGTTACATGCCATGCCCTGTGTACATCTATGTATATAAGATGTCTGATAGATACTAGCTATTCATTTCTTTTTGCTTTCCATGTCTAACCCACTGCTCTAAATCTGCTATATCTGTTCTTCTATAGTTATATCAACTGCTCTAAATCTCTTTACACCAACTCTAATATAATTCTTTTTTTATTCTTTTTTTCTCGCTCTTTTTCTTATATTGTTATTTCATTTTCTCTTTTCCCTTTTTTCCTCTCTCACCTCCTAATGTAAATTAAATCTATGGTAAAGTGTTTTTTTTTTTTTTACATTAATCTAGTATTATAATATTTTCTTTAAGTAGATGCTTTGTATCTTTATTCAATTTATTTAATACTGTTTTGGAGCTTTTCTCCCCGGGCATCTACTGAAAATGGACATATATCCAGTTAGACTAGCCTGCTCAACAAATGTAAAATAAATAAAATAAATAAACAGTCAACCAGCAGAAGTATTAGAGCAGGTACTGTTATTACTGATAAGTTTGGTTTTACCAAAAACGCTTTGTCATCTACATGTTTTTTAAATGAATACATTCATATTTTATTTATGTGGTAGATAAAAGGCAGCATGCAATCATCATTTTTTAATATTATTTAACAATTGCTACTGCTGCTAGTCATTGCTTTAGCTACCTTTTTGGAGTATTATACCTGAGCACCATTTATAAATGCTTTATGCAGTATAGCAGCAGTATTAATGTTTTTTTTTTTGAGGTGGTGCTTTTTACAGAAATAAAAATTGATGTGTATGTGATTACCAACTCTAGTAAACGATAAGTGCTTTGAGGTGATAAGGTGTGCTGGATGATGTACATGTAAATTAACATGCCTGAAGACTCTGTTCCTGTATTCTGTCTCCAACAGGCTGTTGAGAGGAGATCTATGCCTGGCATGCAAGGCACTGTCAGGCCCCACTCTGATGGTCCTCCTGCATATCTGCAAAACAAACAGCACCAGAATTACCTGCTCTAACGACTTAAACCTTGACTGTGATATCAATAGGACCTGCTGGAGAGACAGGTATATATGCCAGAGACTACCCCTTCTCTGGTACAGGCTCCCCATCTATGTGAATTAAAGTTCTTTACTAACCCAATTCAAGTATAACTTGGACAATTGGATGGGGGACAGGTAAATGGTTCATCTCCCAGGTCCCTGCTTGTAAATGTTTCACCTCCCAAGCCCATGCTTACACTTATCAAGGGTACCAGAACTTGTAAGAGATTTGGGATGCTTGGCTAGACTTAAAAAAGCCATTGTGGTTGTTAGCCTAGTAAACACCTATGAACTTATGAATCTGTATTTACATGAAAAAGTTTAACACTGGCATATTAACTTGCAATTACTTGAGTGAGGTGGCAAATGACACAGGAAACTACAAATCTTTTTAATGTAAGAAAAACTAATAGCACTATGTAAACTAATATGAAATATTTCCAAATTATGTAAAAGTAGTGAATTCACTTCGAGAAATAGCTTTTTTAATCATACAAATGCAAAGTACAATGGCTTTAGTGAGTACTGTAAAGCTGAGATTTGGAAATGGCAAATCATTGCAATAACAGTGGAAATGGTTAGTGTTCACTAAGAAAATCATTTACTTTGATTTCATTAAGTGATTGTGCATACACGACAAAAGTGCAGTAATTTAATTGTGAAGTAATGAAGTGGCAAGGATGTTTTGTTGCCTTAACAGTATGTCTTTACTTGAGATTTGGGAGTGTCACTGATGAATGAAACATTACAGCATTATGAATACAAGACTGTGCTACGGACTAGGAGAAGGATCAAACTGTTAACAAACTGCGTTACTTTTGTGAATTTATTTATAACATTGCAGACATTACTGTAGAACAACTTTACTTGGCTGACTGTGATTTTGCATATGCGTATATAATTATGGGGTTTGTGTCACCTACCTTTTTTTATGAGGACGACAGGCATGCTTTCATTGTTGTGCTGTTTGGCTAATGATTCCATCAACATTTTTTGTGTATGACTGCAACATATTTTTTATGTGCATTAATCCTGTACAACAAAGAATCAAGGCAGAGAAGGGACAATTTTAGCCATGAGGAAAACTGCATCCTCATGGCAGCCATTAGGACCAGAGCCGGCCTTTGGTCAGCTCGTGCTCTAATCAAATGAACTCCACAGCACCGTCCCCACACCATCCAGTGCTCCCATCCTGATCTACCTACACCATCAAGATTACTTTTTATTTCCTTTTTCTAAGAGTTTGTCTTACTCTTCAGTTTTTCCTGTATTCATTCAATACATTTTAAAGAAAACTTTTCTTTACTACAAAAATAAATAAATAAATAAATAACTACATAAATAAATACTAGAAAAGCACCCCTGCTTGAGTGGCACCCTATGTGGCTACCTGGTTGGCCTATGCCTAAGGCTAGCCATGCTTAGGATATATATCAAATGTCTCTTTGGTAAAGGGATGGGGGCCCAGACAAGCTGAGAGGGAAAAAGTCTAGTATCAAGTTGTAGTGGACATAAATGTAGTCTTTGGAAGAAACCACATATTAACACAGCACAAGAAGAGGACAAATAATATGGCAGAATGTGCTAGAAGCAAAGCAAGGCAGAATGCAACTGCCTATACCAATGTTGACAAGTGGGCCTCCAACAATTACCCCTTTAAGGCCATATGAGAAATAGCTCTTCTCCATTCATTGGGATGGTTATGACACAGAAGATGATGGCACTGGAATAATCAGAGGTGGTATGGACACTGGCTGTTAACAACTTCTGCAGCAGCAGCACTCATCTCCTCAGGAAGGTTGGTTTAAAAACAGTAACATATATTTGCAGAAAGAACTGAATGCTGACATGGAAAGATTACATTAAACATGACAACTACTACTAACAGGTGAACCTTAAACATTTACACAGAATGACAATGAATGCAGTGTAAGTGTCCCCACACCTCCTTAATAAGCATACAGTAGAGTATGCTATATCTTTATTAGTCCTTCAGCTTTTCCCAGTTAGGGGTTGCCACAGTGGATCACCAGTCTGCTATTGATTGGCAGTGGATTTTTATGGTGTTGAGTTGTCAGCCCAGCACCAAACCTTCACAGAAGGCCACACACTCACACGCCTACCTGCATGTCTTTAAAGTCACTCAACCATAGGGAAGACATGCAGACAACACACAGAAGGTGCTCCAGCTGAGAATTGAACCAGAAAACCTCTTGCTGTGAGGTGATAATGCTAGCTGTTGCACCACCGTGGCTGACTATGCTGTTCTTTATTAGTAATGTGTTCAAATAATTTTACAGAGTCGGCAGCAAAGACAAACAGTTGCACTATGCCAATAAATTTGGAGGATAGAAGCAGCAGAGTGGCTGTTGAAGATGATAACGATAATGTGGTTATATTTAGAACACACCCTAATGAACGTGGCACACGGTCCCCAAGTTTAATGGTACGATCTCACACCCCACAACATGTTATTAAGTCTGCAGGAAGTGACAGTGCATCACAAACTCAAGCACATGCTAGCATTACACTCACATTTGTACAGAAGAAAACCCATGCACCTCTAGATTGGTATCTCCAAACCTAGATGAACACTTTCAGGATGATGGCAGACATTCGGAGATAACAGGGTCCACTGTCACACCTTTACAAAGGGGAGCCATGTGCTGGAAGTTGTCATAGCTATCCAGAAAAACAGATGTGATGTGACACTATAAGGGCTCAGAGCACTTCCACAGAGAGTCAGCTGGAAATGGTCAAATTCCTCCAAGGCATACTAGAGAATTTCCAGCATTCCATGGAAATGGCAAAACATAGGGATAATGATCACACAGATACATAGTATGGTGGCTCACCAAACATCTGTGGCCACCTCCATTTGTACACAAGTTAGAACTTAGACTCAAGCAGGAGTTGGTCTAGGAAGTGGAAGATGATGGGCTACTGTCTGGACTCTTGACTATAGATCACATGACACTATAACTATGTCTCAAAAAGTATTTTCATTAGTCAGGTGGCTCAATCACAACAGACTTCATTCAGACCACATCAACATTCATCTAGAGCTAGCAGAACCTCTCTTTAGAGGTTGCAGTCCCAGTCCTGCAGCACTGTCACATGAGTGTCTGCAGGATGATCTGCATCAGGTAAGTCATGACATCAGACCAACTCACCTTCCAGATTTCATGACTGCCACTCTTCAAAATCACTTGCACCATCTCCTAGCCTATCTTTTGGAGATGTGTTTGACTCATTTGACTTTGACCTACTATCAATGTTTAACTCAAAGTAGAATAAGTTATTAAAAGGGGGGAGGGGAACTTAGGACACTTTGTATGCATTTTATTTCTGTTAACAGTACTGTTTAAAGCCTCATGGAACTGTGGAAAGAAAGCTGTGTAATATAATAATAAGATTGCAATGATTAACATCAGTAATGCTGCATGCTTTGACATTGTTTTAGTTGGCAGTTACCTATAACTTAAAAGTAGTAATGCACATGTTTTCAGGGAATCACCAATAAGAAAATTACCAATTAAAATGAGTATCCTGCTACGTCACCCTTCACAGGCCTCACCACTGCAAAAACTATATTTTTGTCTCTGAGACCAGAAATTATTGTGTGTAAAAAAAAAAAAATGATGTGCAGTACCTCAACAGATAACATAGGTTAAACTAAGAAAAATTGCATCATATACAGAAAAAGAAAAACATTGATATGATTTTATTCAATTGCAAGTTATGTACAGTCCTGACATAATAGTAATGATTGAAACCTTGCAAAAGCCCAAAATAACTGAATAAGTGATACTAAAATACTCAGCCATGGATAAAACATAATCAGATCTGATAGGCAACTCAGACATGGGAGTGGCAGAGCAGCTATATTCAAAAACTCCCTAGAAATAACTAAATATTGTCACCAACTCCTGCAGTGCCAAAACACTGAGCTACTACCCACCACAGTAAAAGTCATTAACGAATCCATGTGTATTATAGGTCTCTATGTTACCCATGTAATAATGCAACCACACCTGAATATATCCTACATTTTATAATCAGCAAAATAGCACAGGAATCCATAATGATGGGAGATACAAACATTGACTGGAAACAAAATGATCCAGCCTCACCCAGCATAAACATATTCAGCTTTTCAGTGCTGAAAAAACATTACCAGGAGAGTGCACACACAAACACAAAAAAAAAAACAAAACAGAGAAACCACACTTGACTGGATTCTCACAAAGAAACCAGATGCCATAACCTCCAGCAGAACCGTGACCGGCACTATTAGTGACCACTTCCCAACTTATATAAAAAGATAGATGGAAATGTTCCTAGAAAAGGAGTCAACAAACACATTTCCTACAAAAAATAATTCAACAATGAAAAACATAACTTAATCCTCTCTCAGTACACTGAAACATACGAAAACTCTACCCCTAGATGAAGCAGTCACCCACTTAAACCTGATATTTCTAAAAGTACTAAACAGACAGGCATGCATCAGGACCAAGCAAAGTCAGGTCAAACACAACCCCATGGTTAATATTCAAAACCAAAGATACAATGACTAAGAGAGACCATACCTAGAAAGAATGGTCCAAAACCAAAAATCAAAAGATCCCTACAGGGATATACAACTATACAAAACATATCTACACAGCAAATAATCAATGACAAAAATCCTATTTATCTAACCTGCAGAAATCACATCAAAACAACTCCACTCTTTTATGGCTGTCCGTTAAAAAAACTCCACTCACTCTCCAACAATCAGTAAGAGTTCAGGTAATATTCCAATTCAGTTTAACCACCTTTCATTAACTCTTTCATAGCAATCACTAAACAAAACTTCAACCTACCATCCACCATCCCAGAAACACATAGTACTGCACAGTGATTCGTGCTCAAACCTGTCCCTACTTCAGCAATGAAAATATATTTACTAAAATTAAAGACAACAACCCTGGCAGCTGATGACCTACCAACAGAACACTTAAAAATTGCAGCCGCATCCATGGCATTTCCATTTCCTTCCTAATCAACAGATCCTTACATGAAAACTATGTCTCAGCAATCTGGAAAAAAATAATTCATGAGCCCTCTTCATAAAGGTAGCAGCCTAACATACCTGACTAAATACTGACCTATAGTGATCCTGTCTCCCCTTTCCAAAATTCTAGAAAGATGTATGCACTCTCAACTAACCAAATTCCTTAATCACCACAGCATACTTTTTCCTCCAGAGCACACATTTTGGGCAAATCACAGCATCACAACTGCCCCCCTCAGCTTTACCACTACCATCAATCAACAAAGAGGCAATAGGGACCTAGTCTCATCTATTTTTCTTGACCTGCCTTTGACATGGTATCACATCAGAAATGATTAAATGAACTAGCATCTCTTGATCTAAACAGATCAGCTCTAACCTGATTCCATAGTTATCTCTCAAACAGGCAACAAGCAGTTAAATGGAAGAAAGACCTCTCAACATTCCTGTCAGGTGCAGTCATGGTTTCCAAAGGTTCAGTACTTGGACGTCTCCTTTTTAACATATTTATCAGCAAACTCCATACTGTGTCTCAACAAGCAACCCTTATTCACTATGCAGATGATGCAACACTCATATGCTCAGCACAATCACTTCATACCTTACAAGATATCATCATAGCTGGCCTTAGGCATAGGCTAACTAGGTGGCCGCCTTGGGCACCGCTCTAGCAGGGGCACTTTTCCATTATTTATTTAGTGTAGGTAGACCAGGATGGGGGCACCAAGTGTTGTGGAGGGGACGCCTCATAGACCACAAACACAAATTCCACATCATGTCATCCAACAACACAAAAATTGAATGCATACATTAAAAATAATCAATACCTGCTTCAGGCCATCAAAAAGACCCACTGTAAACTAGGATCACTATATAGAGCAAAATGTTTTTTTCACAGAGTCTACAAGAAAATCCATAGCTGCTGCCTATCTATGTTCATCCCTTCTACATGCATCTTCCATCTTTACAAATCTCCATACCACCAAAAAAGTTAAATTTGACACATTACAATGAAATAGCCAAATTTGCAGCATATACCCCTCTAAAAAAAACATCACTGCATTCCCTTTAGAAATGTACACTGGCTAGAACATACCCACTACCTTACTTGCTCACAACTCAAGATAGCTCACAGCACAATTACTTTCATTGAAGAATGCCCATTATTGAAAAATATGCTCCAGCCCCACTGCAGTTCCAGACTACTATGGTCATGTAATAAATCACTCCTCTTCATGTTCAAGACAAGCACCTCAGCTGGGGTTTCTCTATACTCCCACCAACTCACTAAATATTGGAAATGTATTCGACTCCAGTAAAACTGACAGACAAGACACATACCTTCACGTTACTACTCAAACAATATCTAAGCAGAAATTGGCTGTGCTACTGCTGACCTCCGGGGTAGAATATATATATATATATATATATATATTTTGCCACACCTACCTTATCTCCAAAAAAACATTTTTTTCACTTCCCCCTTTTTCTCCATCAGGCCAGAAAGATGCTCACATAACCACAAGGAATAACTTTGTTTACATAAATGATATCAATACAAGCTCTCAGTTGACAAGCCTCATTCTATTCTTCTCTCGAATTAGATCAACTACTATCTCACTGTCCCCACTCTGTCACAGTTTCCTCACTCTCCCTCTCTTCAGCTCTCCAAAAGTAATACTCCTGATTTCATTACAAGTACCACAACCATTCTCACTTTCCTAATTACGCCACTTCTTAATGTCATGGTTGTTCTACTACTAACATATCATACTATCTTTCATTATCAACCACCTTCCCCTTTATAATATTTTCATAGTTAAAATTCTTTTCATTATTTTAATTGTTAGAAACTGCAGAAAATATTACAGTAACTTTTTGAATGGTATATCTCTGTTTGCTATATTCATGCCTGTCTCTATTACAAATGAATGTTCAATACTGTGTGTACCTATGCAACTATGTACATGCTCTGTTTCAAAATGTTTATGTAAACTATTGTAAATTTTTTTCATGTATGTACACTTAACTATATTTCATTTTCCTTTTGATATCATATAACTGCATTTTATGTATAACTCAAAACTGTTGTTAAATGTCAAGCTTTTCTGCCCGGGCCTACACTGAAAAGGTTATTATCACAGCTGGGCTTTTCTGGTAAACAAGTATAAAAAATAATACTTATAAATAATGTTAGATACCAAATTAATACTTTTTACTAATTGTACCACTTCAGCGCATTCAGTGTGTGTTTAGTTAGGTACTCCACCTGGGTAGAATTAATTTGTACTTAGATGTTGTCTTACAACATCACTGAAAATGAGTCAGTTAGCTGTTTGCTGTGCACAAGCCTGCTAAGTTTGGTTCTTTAGTATTGGAGCCAGTTGATCACCATTAGTTATAGTAAGACTGGAACAGGGAGTGGCACATGATCATGTTGTGCAGAATGCAACATGCAGTAAACATCCTGCATGCAGTAGCTGGGTCATACTGAAGGGCACCACCAGACTGATTCAGGCACCTAAAGTTACTCTTCAGGATGCCGATGACCCTCCTGATGACAATATGGGTCTGGGACAGAGCTGTATTTAAGTTGTCTTCTGCAGCTGTACTTGGATTTCTCATTGATGTCATGAGCCATGGCTCCAGTGGATATCCAGCATCACTTGAAACATATTTAAAACAGAGAGAGGAGAAGGAGGGGGAAGCAAAATAAAGTGAAAGTGGTTTGTGATTCAGCAATACATTTTACCATGAATGAGTTCTTAAATAAAATAGAAAAAAGAGGATTTTTTTCTTACTTGCCAACAAAATGACCACTAGGCATCCTACCAAGCAGGAAGAGGTGGTAGAGTGAGTTAGTTTGTCAGATATGGGAATTGTGCATGTTGCCAGAATGCTGGGCAGAGACATTGGTGATGCACCCCCAGGCATCACACACTATCTGGCAATTAATGGAATGGTATCCCTTCGTACTGTGGTATAGCTCACCACATGGAATAGAAGTGGCCCTAATTGCAACATGAGTGCAATCTATTGCATTGCATACCTCAGGGGAAACATGCCACTCCATAAAAGGCATGCATAGTCCTGAATACGTCCTGAGGTGACACCAGGAATTAGATGCACTGATCCACACATGCAAAGTGTACATCCAAGAACTGCTGCAGTATCCTGAAGGCAGAAGCCTGTGAGATACCCATTGTGTCCCCAGTCTGTCTCAGGAAGTTCCCCATGGCAAGTATAGTGAGGGCTATATGCACCTTATTATCCACACAGATAGGAAGTCCATGCATTCATCCAGCAACCCTATGGATGTTATACATGACCCTTATAATATCCCTGTCCACTCTAAACCTATCAAGTATCTCCTGATTTTCAAAATTATAGTGTGTTACTTTCTGTTTATATACCCCCTTCATGTCTGTTTTGGCTCAGGCAAGGCAAGCAGCTCACAATGGGAAACTGCAAAGTTTGTGGCAAGTGACAGCATCTTTGCAGATTGCAAAGTAGATAGAATAGGTGAGACTCCTACTTATATAACAAATCTGCAGACAGCATGGAAAAGTAGGAAAATGTAACCATGAATCACAAATAGGCCAGGTAATGCTTTATTGGCAAATGCTGTTTCACAACATTTCTCATTTACATCTCATTATGGCTTAATTTGCTTATGCTTGTTTTGTGACCACTGCATGTTAGTGTAAAAGGGCTCTATGAATCAAGTCTTGCCTGCACTCATTTGTGGATATTGCAAATTACCTTCATGCATTTGCATTATGACAATGAATACCACCCTTTGTCTTTTGGTTCCTCAAAAAAAGTAAAAGCATTAAAGACCTTAAAGGCTGCTGCCCTAGCAGCATGCAGAAATGCAACACACTGTACCTTTTCAAGTTGCTTCAGTATTCTTTTAACATTGACAATGTACTGAACTTTTAGATCCAAATCTCAAATTTTATGCAAAAGTGTCTAGCATCAAGAGAATCCTTAGTGGCTACACTTGGACCATTTTTATTCTGCTGATTATGCTGCTAAACTTTAAAATATTTAAAAACTTGAACACAGATTTTCACTTTTGTATGTATATTTCCCACACATTTCTCCAATCAGGTACCATTAATTATCTGACTGCTTATCGGAATACTCAGTAAGCAACCTAACCATGCTGACATCTAGAAGGAATGCATACCACATGATATACAGATCAATGTAGCACAGCTAACTACTGTGGCACTCTTCCACACATTGGTGATATCATACAAAGATTAGGAAGCTGAAATGAGATAAGATAGTGTAAAATATGCAGGAACTGTTAATGAGCAAAACACAACGTTAATTTGGTATACTAGCTAAGCACTAATAGTACAATCTGCAAACAGTCATAGTATAGCTGTGATTCCAAGTGCAAAACCTTATGGGTATGTCCATGCTAACCTGACATAAGGCGTAGTGTTCTAGCTTGCTAGGCACTATTAGCATGAATTTAAATTTTATGACAGCACCTTCAATGGGAGATTGCACATTGCTGTTCTTCTGTCTGGATACAGCATGACTATCTTTCTTCTCACAGCAAACCTGTCAATTCTTAATAAGTATAATGTGTACAGCACTTGCAGTGTATCCCCTCTGTATGAATATAAAACCTTCCACATTGCCTTGTGCAATCTTGCAAAGTAGGATGCTAAGGCCACAATGCTGCCCAGGTTACTTTAACACGTGTAGTGTTCCCTGAATTAATGCAGTGCAGACAGGTGCACTGTATACATTGTTATTCTGAGCACCCTCTGCATACAATGAATGCCATTCCTGAATGTTTGTGGTGCTGTCTGCTTGTGAGGTATATAAGATGCAATGTTGCATGGCCTTTCCATATTGTGAACTTCTATAGTGTATGCACAACACTCTGTAATGCTAAGCTGCACTATGTTATAACTATCGTGTTAAGAGCATCACTGACTTGACGTATTCCTTCCCGCAAAACAACCTCTACTGAGCATCATTGTCTGTGCTGTATGGAAATGGCTGGAGTGGAATCAATGTGTTCTGTTGTACTAATTGTTTCTGTGTACTGATCAACAAAAAGATATATTTCTGTTAATGAATTACATACCTATTATTTATACAATGGTTAGTTTGCATTTCAGAGAGTGAACACTCATTTGTAACGTTACTCTGTGTCATGCCTATTACTTCAACCTGTAATGGAAGTGAGAAAAGTGATACTTTCCAGTAAAAAGGTCATATTATTAGATGTTCTATTTATTTATTTATTTATTTTTAGCAGAATAGACATTTCTGCACCAGATATGTGCACAATACTTCAAAAAAATGGTGAAAAAAACTTGCTTCCTTTGGATGACTTACTAAACTAGATGACTTACTAAACTGCTTATTTGAACTATTTTTTTTGGAAATTGTTGCTCTGTTTGCTGTAGCATAGACTAAATTCAGACCTGCTGAATACAGTTCTGTTTGTATAACCTGAACACTAAACCAGGCCATATTTTGCTGGAGAGGGGTCCCTGCTCCATAGTGGCAGGAGTGTATGGTTAGAACTCATTTGATTGAAGGTTGCTGGAACAGAGCTCAGTTTTGAGCTTTTGTATTGGTTAATCTGTTTAAATCAGTTTGCTCTCATTTACTACATAAGCACCGCAGTTGCGTGGGTTTGCTCTTGTTTGCACATCACACACTGCCAAGTAGTGGTGGGCACTGTTGGCGGTTATAAACACAAACACTTCTGCCTGTAAATGTTCCCTTAGTACTCTTCTGGTGCTCCTTCAGTGAGTTCTTGTGATTCTCCCTCACTGACAGGTGATGGATTCAGCAAAGCTCCTGAGGTGCCAATACAGATCCCATGCACTAGCCCTTTGTATTTTTTGTCCACTTCTCCTATCCTGTACTTTACTTGGCCCTTCCTGTCCTCTCCCTGTTTTTGACCACATCAGCTTACCTAGCATTAATGATGGGCAATTTCCCACAGTTTCTCCAACTACCCTGGTCGACATGGGCATCCTGTGGCAATGTAGCAATTGCCTCATGTACACTGACAACCCATGCTTCTAGTCCACACAAATTTGTTATGTAAGAGATACATCTATATCAAAAACCTAGAATCCAGGCTCTCTCACTCACCAGTCAGTTCATCTGATACTAAGCAGGTCATTGGCATGCACACCTCACTTCCTGCACCTACCAAACCAACAACACATAAACTTACAGATGTGGAGGTACTTACCAGAAGCTTACCTAAACATCAAAGACCTCACAAACACAAACACAAGCATGATTCACATAATACATCCTCTGCAGAACATAGTAAACATAATATATCACAAACCAGTGTCTCACCAGTCAAGATCCTAATGCACAACACAAAAACAAACATCTTAGTCATAGGTGACTTAATTGTCAAATACACAGATGGCCCACTCACCAGGTTGGATAAGGAAATAAATCACGGTCAGCTGTCTGTCAGGTGCCAGGATCTGCCACATCACACACACACTCAAGTCTCTCAACAACAGGCACTGTTATGACTCTGTCATAGTCCATGTTGGTGTGAATGACTTGAGATGTACCTCACTGGACTATATGAAGAGAGGCATGACTGAGCTCTATAATTATGTGTCTTAGGCAGGTATGTCCCTAGCCTTAAGCAGCATTTTACCTACACCTAGGGTGACACCTCAATACAAATAAAAAATGATTGACTTCAACAATTGGCTTAGTTGCTGGTGTTATTCAAAGGGGATCTAGTATCTGTAAGCCTCGGATTACATGGCCAACAGACCTCAATGCTTTGCCAGAGATGGTATTCATCTGTCACCCATGGGATTTTGGTTACTGGCTAAGGCTCTTGCCACCTCCATAGTGCCTTTTTAGGCAATGTCACAAGAACAAAATTACCAATGTAAAAATACCCTCTAAAAACAGCCTCAAGGTTATACTGCTAAACTCTAGGAGTCTAAACCAGAAAATGCGCTCACTGGAAGCAGTCCTCACCATGGAAAATGCTGACATTTGTGCAGTCACTGAGACCTGGTTTAAGGCTGTGGAGAGCACCCGAGCTATAGCAGGTTGCATTTCCTTCCACACTTTCAGACCACAAATTGAAGGCATGAGAACTGAAGGAGGTGGTTTATCAATATTCATTAAAGATAAATGCACTCTAAATTGGTTAAACAACATGATTTTATTTATTTATTTAAATTTGTTGATCGGGAGTGTCCGAATGGACGTAGGTCCATTTTCAGCGGAGGCCCGGGGAGAAAAGCTCCACAGTAAAATAAACAGACAATAGTTACATTGGATTACATAGCAATTAACAATTTAACATAGCAATTACTTACAACATATTTACAGATGAAGAACATAGTACATCAGTAGACAACTAGAATCTTTATCTGTGAAGTACATAACAGACATTAACAAATGTTACAATGAGAAGTTCCTGCTGTATAATAAGTACTAGGCTTATGAGCATCTGAGCTTGCTATAATCAAGGTAGTTAGAGGAGTGGAGAGAAAGGCAGTGGTTGGATGGGGTGGATGATATTAGAGTGGGAGTTGCAAGGGCATAGCCAGCATGTTTTAGGTGCGCTTTTAGTAAAGTTTTGAAGTGGGTGCATGATGGTACGGAGGTAATTGTGGGTGGGAGTGAGTTCCATAATTTGGCTATGGCGCAAGAGAATAGTGCTTCACCAGCAGAGTTATTGGCTTTAGTGATCTGCAAGTGATTTTTGTTGCTGGATCTTAGTGGTCTGGTGGTGCGATAGGGTTGGAGTAGATACTGGAGGGATGGGACATTTAGTGGATGGTTTATTAGTTTGTGGGCGAATGATTTCCTTGAATTATTTCAGGTGCAATTGTCTGTAGGTAAGACCCCTCTTCAGGTCATCGCCAGCTATAGGAAAACCTTCAGTAATCAAGAGATCTACTCAGCCTACTTGGATCTACTTGAGTCAATCAAGATACAACCAAACACCCTGGTTTTGGGTGACATTAATTACCCATCCATTACATGGGTAAATTATACGGATCCTTGACCTTGTTATCTCCAAAGCCCTAGACCAGTTGGTTGACAAAAGCCCTAGACCAGTTGGTTGACATACCCACAAGGGGCTCAAACATCCTGGATCTAGTGCTCGCCAACACGGGGGACTGCTGCACCACCTGCAGTGTGTCGCCATCCCTGGTGAGGTCTGACCACAAATCAGTCTTGCTAGAAGTAACTATAACACAAGACCTCCCCTAAGCCACAACAAGACTAAAAAACTTCTCCAAGGCCAATTGCAACCTCTTACATGACAGCATAAATAGCTTCATTGCCCCTCCCCCCACTAATGGAACAGACACCTATGCTGAATTATACACCGATGCTTTATATGAGCACCTGTATAACTGTATTGACTCTGCCTTACCTGATAGAACCTAAGCAAGATCTTCAAGGAAAAACAAACCTGCCTGATGGACAACTGCCATTAAGCTATACAACAGGAAAAAGAAATTGCTGTTTAAGAGAAGGAAGGAATAGTCTCAAAACTGGAAACACTCCCTCCTCAACTTAACCAAGCAAATAAGACTCCTAGTGAAGTCCTCCAAAGCTAACTATGAATCCAGATTAGCTTCTCTAAGGATAACCACAAGACATTTTTTAGTTACATCTGCTATCTCAAATGTTAAGTCCCAGATTTGCTCTGAACTCATGGTTAATGGTACTGCATATACATAGCCTGTGGATATAGAAAATCTGCTGGCTGACAGATTCAGTGAAAACTTCACTCCCCTGTCACTGCCACATATACCCAAGGCATCGCTAACACCTGTCCCCCATCTAGTATCTCCAAGAAGCAGGTCTTAAACACCCTCTCCAAGACCAAAAACACAGCCTCTATGGGACCAGACAACATCTTGGGCTGTGTTCTACATGGGTTAAAACAGGAAATGGCATCACCATTGGGCACACTTTTCAAGTCACAGCCTAAGCACTGGCATCATCCCAACAGAATGGAAAACAGCTACTGTCATCCCTTTGCACAAAGGGGGTGCATCCATGGACCCTGGGAACTATAGACCCATTAGTCTGACCAGCCTTATCTGCAAGGCCATGGAACGAATCATCATGGACCTTGTTAACAAAGATATAGGAAATCTCAAAACACTCAATCCTACCCAGTCTGGCTTCCTCAAGGGGACATCATGCTTGTTAAACTTGGTGGACTTCTTCAAGACAGTCACCAAAGCCCTAGATGAGGGCAAATCTGTGCATACAGCACAAATAGACTTAGCCAAGGCCTTTGACATAATCCCCCACTCCGGTATCATTGATAAGCTCACCCAGCTGAGTATCAACCCATATATTCTCAGGTGGGTTGCAAGCTGGCTCTCTGATAGAACTCATACGGTCAAAATAGAGGACTCCACAGGGACTGGTTCTGGGACCCCTACTGTTCTGAATCTACTTCTCCGAAGTACAGGCTAAAACTAAAGGACTGTGGCTGACAAAGTTTGCTGATGACTGCAAACTGGGAGCAATCATTGAAACCCCTAGAAAGGTCAACATCCTGCAAGAAAGTCTTACACAGACTAATGACTGGTGCCAAAGTCATGGTCTTAAACTTAATGCAAAAAAAAATGCATTATCATCCCCTTCAGCAAGGGTGATGTTACTACAAGCTACCACATCAATATCAATACCCTAAGTACACAGTCAGTGATGAAATTTCAGGGCACACAAGTCGACAGCAACCTTAACTTCAACCAACATGTCTCCTAAGTGGTAAGAAGGGCATTTTATATTGCTCATCTCATATGAAAAGGCATTGCCTCCAGAAAAAAGAGGTTGTACCCTCCCTGTACTCTTCCCTCATCAGGTCAATAATAGAGTGCAACACTTCCTTAGGTATGTTCCTTTCCAAACACATGCAGCAATTGCAGAGACCAAAAAGATTCCTTACAAAGAAAATTCAGGGTCTTCAAGATCTGTCTTATGCAGACAGACTGAAATCATTGTCAATTTACTCCATGTCATGTAGGCTTCTCAGAGGTGATCTGCCCCTTGCACATAGAGCAATTTCTGACCTAGCTTTAATGGAAATGCTGCACATTTGCAAGTCAAATGGCACATGGCTCACCTGCTCAAAAGACCTTAACCTGGTATGTGACATCAGCAGAACTTGCTGGAGAGGTGGATTTGTCTCACAGAGGTTGCCTCACCTTTGGAACAAGGTTCCTATTCATGTTAAACAAAGCCCCTCATTGACCCTATTTATGCATAATTTGGATGAATGGATGGGTAACCAGAAATTGGCGCAGTGAGTTCCACCTGTGTCCCTCTTGGACAGGACCAATAGGTGCTTATTTTTGTGTTTGTATGAACCAGACACCCTTGGGAACACAGGTTGAACTTGGCTAGGCTTGTAAGGACCCTAGGAATGTTAGCCTAGTAACCTCCTATGATCCTATTACCAGATGAAATTTCAAAAACAGATGTCAAAATGTCAGTAGTTATAGGGAAATATTTAAATATGTTTCTTAAACAATTATCATTTTCATGCTGTTGCATTAGTTCAGCATTTGAATAATCAAAATGACTACATTTGTTTTAATACAAAGTGCCACATAAATATATTTTTGGCATATCTGTGGTATACAGAACTCAAATCAGTACATTAGATGGAGATACTTCATTAAGCTCTTTTTTCCAGCCTGCAAACTATTGCAAGTCTTGTTTCCTATGTCACAAACTCTGAGGCTCTGTGGTACTGTATATTGCTCATCTGTCTGTCAATGTTTGTTAGCCTCTGTGAACAAACTCAGAGGCACCAGCTAAATGATGTACCTCTTGCATTCACATCCAGTTTTCTCCTATGAAGATAGTTTATTTGAAGAGGGGTGAAAAAATACCCCAAATCATTGTAGGACTAGTAAGGGAAAAGTAGTAACAGTAATAAGTTCCCTGGGGCACACTGCTGAAACATGCCCTTTACCATTACACACATATATGTGTTTGTGTGTGTGTGTGTGTGTGTGTGTGTGTGTGTCTATATACAGATATTTATAAATGTATCTATATATACACATGTATATGTAAATAGATAGACAATATTATAGATATATAGATATATAGATATACAAGTGCACACACACACACACACACACACACACACACACACACACACACACACACACACACACACACACTACTGACACATGCAGTTATCTTTAGTTTTATATTAGTGTTATAATTTGCAGGAAATACCAATTTTTCCATTGCAGTGCTCATTGGCACTTTGAAAAACACAATGCCTTGTTTCACTAATGTGCTATCCTCTGGCCTGGGACAATAACATCCTTTATTTAGTTATTCATTTAATTATTTTTCTTTATCAATCACTAATACCCCTCTGCACTCAATGCTTTATGAAATATAACACAGATGTACCTCCTCATCATTGCTTTAGAATTTTAAAATAGTGCTTTACAAAATCAGTTCATGTGTTTCCTCAGCATTATGTTCTACCTATAACTTTTCTGGCCTTCTATTGTAATTATGTCCAATGACAAAAAAAAAAAAAACTTCAGTTGCTACATCTCTTCCCTGTAAGGACAAAAGATATGCAGACCATTACTGGGGAATGCACATACACCACCATTTTAATGTACAGATAAAGGCTATTATATTGCTCTTAAAGTTTTCATGCAGTGTTCCTATACGTGGAAATGTGGACTTTACCAAGATATGCTTTAAAAGAAAACATGATTTACAGAGGGAATATAACAAGCAATTGCTAAGCTTCCACAAATGCTGTTTTACAATCTTCCCAAAGCTAGGCAGAATGCTTAACTTTGGGGCTAACCACCTGCAGTCATTTATCCTTAGCAGCTGTCTCTCCTCGACATAAGTAATAATACTGATTGAATAAGTACTTTGCAGAAGTGCCAGAAATAGAACTATAAAAGTCATATAATAACTTTTTTTCAAAACAAATGCATTAGAAATCTTAAGTTATAATATGTCTTGATGGAAAACACTGTGTTTGTTTTCCATTAAGATTAATCTGAGCAAAGCAAGTTCCTTTTACATTTATAGTTTCATATATTTATACCACTGGGGCTCTGAACTTTTTTTTATTCACTTTGGAGGAAAACAATTTACTTCAGAGTATGAAACATTTTCTCCCTGCATATTTTGTTTCATGGCCTAATGATTTCCTTTGCTAATTAATACTTATGGAGAACATTATAGCTTATTCAGGAATATTTTAATGAAATAAAGCACCTTTACAAGGCTGACACAGAATGAATAAACTAATTTAATATTTAATACCTCATTAGGTATTACCAAACACACTATTTGACCTTTAAATGCTTTCTAATGTTTATACTGTTTTAAAACAATGCTGGCATGAAGAAATTAACTTTCTTCATTTACGCAAAACTGGCTATTGGAACTATATTAATATTAATAATCACATTGTTTAATTCTTTGAATGAGTATGGCCTTGCTCTCAATAGTATTATTATAACATTTGTTTTAGTTGCGAATTAAAATCACAAAAGAAAGGGCATGTTATAATGTTATTTTATTTTTACTAAAGTATGTGCATTGAAACAGCAGCTCATGGGTATTTTTAGGCTACTGTCTGATTCCTGTAGTCCTGAATAGGCTTTGGAAAAAAGGAAGTGTCATTGGTCCCTGTCTAGAGTCACTAAACCAGCAATGTTGCCTTACTCCTGGACACCATTTTTACAAGCTGCCACTACTGTCCTAGGCCTCTATGTAGGGAAATAATATGTGTGACCTCATGTATAATCGCTATAATGTGATTTATTAACTGGTTTATACCTCAGTATTAGAAAAGGAAGAATCTTATGTTTTTATACAGGACTGTATGCTTCTCTTGAATAGCTGTATCCAAAAGAGAAGTATTCCAACTGATTACTACTTTATATGAACTATTTCTCTAGATTAAAATGTGGTCTTTTTATCACGATCTTCTGTTTCCTGTAGAAAAGTAATAGTAAGTATGCTAAAAGTTGACCTCTGCTATGCCGCAGTTCATCATTACACCGTGATAGTCAGGTATGCCAACAACGGAGTTACATAGATATAATAGTATAAAGAAGCTAGTAAAGAGGAAGGAAGCAAAAAAAGCAGAGACTAGCAATGAAGACGTGTGCTTAAAAGAAACTGGCAATACAAAGCAAATCAGAGTTTTACGCTGTAAACAGGGATGGCAACTCATTCAGAAATGTTTATGTCTATAATGTGAAACAAAATAGCCTAGCTAACTTTGGTGAATATTTAAGGAAATACTTTGCTTAAACACTAAGTAGTGGTTCTACATTTCTGAAGTAAGTGGCATAAAAGAATATGATTTGCTTTACAGTGCTGGAAATGTAGAAATGGCACTTTGAGCATAAAGCTTACTGGAATCTTTCAAATGTTCAAGGGCATACTGTCTAGGACTTTCTGGCAAGTGTGGTTAATAAACTTTAACAATTATCTGCCAGCATTAGATGCAATAAATGGGACTAGACAAAGGATATTACAACTGCATATGGCAGGAAGACAGAGTAAACAGAACATGTTTAGTAATGGTAAAGACATACAGAAGTACAACAGAAGATGATGAAGTACCAGATGCTACAAATGACATAATAGTTGCTGACAAGAGAAGGACATTGCAAGACAATACCCTCTGAAAAGAATATGCGAGAGTCTAAAATGTGGTCTAATACTGACTTTGGTAAAAGTAAGTTGCCTTTTCATGGTTGTATCTTCTCTCAGATGGTATAATCCTTCTAACGTTCATGAATGCCTTGAAGATCAGCTTTTACCTTACTTTGGGGTACAGTTACCTCAGAGTTAAAGTATTTATAAGAGAGTGTTGGTATGAGTGTGTAGTCTCCACATGGAAGGAGCAAGAGAAAATATAAGCCTTCAGTGCTCTCTCTCTCTCTCTCTCTCTGTATATATTCTGTATATATATATATATATATATATATATATATATATATATATTTATGGATCTACTTCACAACATTGAAACACCACATCATCAAAGACCAGTTCATCAGTTCATCTTGATATCACTGAATCCTCTAAGCATCGAACACCCAGACCGCAAAACCTAACCCTGGGAAGTGAACCACTTGGCAACAGCCAGACTCACTTTCTGTCTCTATACGTATTCAAAATTCTACACAGTAGCGTGCTCATGAAATGAAATGTAGTCAAGGATTGCTCTCATAGTTGTGGCATTAGCACTATCTTACTTCACTCATTTATTTATCTTTCCATACGGGGTCATATTTGATATTTCTTGTTCTTCCAGTTTCACCAAAACACATTTCATCTTACACAATATCCGTACTTTGATTGTGCAGTGTTGACTTCTTAGTTGACGTTTTTTTAAGCCACCTACAATGCTACAGTTAGAAAAATCCATTGTGAAAACCTAAGTAAGAAAGGCAGAGTGACCATTTTTTAAATAATTTTTTAGATTTTCAAAGCTAAATAACATCAACAAGAACATAAATAAATTCAGGAATTTTACTATATGTTCACCCAATCTGTGAGATGCATTATCATAATTAAACAACATGCAAACAGTATATACATATTTAAATGTAACCAAAGTACTTTCTGTCCTTTGCATACATACTTATTAAATCTGGTCAATCTCATTCATTATATCTAGCATGTATAACCCCTTTGTTTTATTCAAATCCCAGACATCAAACACATCCATCACATTCATTTTGTAATAATATGCAGCTCTTCTAATTAAATTCAAATACTCACCATGCAGATTCCCCACCTTGTTATGGACATTTTCTGCACAAGTGCCAATAATATTCAAGTAGTCGATTCCTCCTGCCTCTATCCTGAATCCGGTACTTTCCAGGACCAAGGTGAGGTTTTACTAACAATCTCGGTTCACCCATGAGTTGCCTTTCTATTTTGCATTGTCCTGCACTCTCAAAACATATGAATCATTTCTATATCCTCAGCTCCATGTCTCCAACAAGGGACTTATTATTTTTAAAGGAGAAGGATGGTGTTTCTCCTATTATTCCGAGTTCTTTCACACTTGAGAGGATATCCCAGTTGTTTCTGACTATGTCACAAACTATATTAATGTTACTCCCAAACATCAGTGGTACTCACAGCATATTATTCTCTACATTTCTTGCTGTGCCTGAAGTTATTATAGTATTCACATTTTCCATGGGTAAATCATTTGCATGTTTTCTTATAGCATTATAATAAGTTTGGCATTTCCCTTCCCTTTCTTTCCATGCTAAATCAATCTGCCTCTCAATATCTTTCATTTTATATCCCCTTTAACTAAATTCATGCTTAAGAAGAGTCAGTGCTTCACATAAAGTTGCATCATCATTGTGTAACCGCATACAACAAACTATCTGTCCTTTCAAAACATTTGCTTTTGTAAAACCAGGATGCATACTACTGTTATGTAAAGCATTATTTTTCCTGATAGGCTTCCTATACAGTGAAGTAGAAATTAGTTCAGGGGTGTCTCTTTTAACTTTCATATCTAAGAAGTCAATCTCTTTGTCAGAATACTTAAAGGTAAATTTTAAGAATGGAGTAATAGTGTTAATGTACTCCAAGAATTGTTTAAGATGAAACTCAGAATCATGCCACAGCAAAAAAAATATCATCCACAAAGCGTTTATAACAAATAATAGATTTAGCAAAACATTTCCTGTGAGGATGTTATCAGTTTCCCAGTGCACCAGAGATAGGTTGGCGTCCCTTAAAAGACAATTATGCTACAAAAAAATAGATGAGCCAAAGTATGTAAAGTTTGATAGGATGGACACGTTTGTCTGCAGGAGATGCACAGCATGCCCATTCATTTTTGGTGGGGGACAGTATAAACACCCTATCAGAGGTTTCTCCATTGATACACACTTCTATGCTGACTGTCACACTGCAAATATAATATTTTTTAGTTTCTGCACAAAGTGTCCTGCCTATTATATAGGTAAAACGAATCGACTATTGAAGGACAGAATTTTAGAACATATGAGAGATATCAAAAACCAAAAAGAAAGCAATGCATTAGCAATGCATGATATGCAAGAAGGGAACACACACACTTTTAAGTTCCTGGTTCTCCATATTGTCCATAGAAATAAAAGAGGTGGAAATATTACTAACAATACTGAAGCTTTGGAAAAAGAATGGATTATTAAGTTCTAAGCAGACAGACCACCTGGCCTAAACTCCATGGTTTCTTTAAAACCATTTCTTAGAAATAGAGCCTTGAAGCACTGATGTTCTAGTTATTTAGTATTTTTATGCTTTTTTATATAGCTTTTAATATTGTTAACTAGAACATTTTAGAAATGTCCCCCACATTCTATACAGCCCAATGTGTTTTTATATATATATATATATATATATATATATATATATATATATATATATATATATATATATATATATATATATATATATATATATATATATATATATATATATATGTATATTTTTATAACTTAAGTATTATTATTTGGTGTATTGATTTTAACATGGAATTGATTGGTTGACACCATGATGTATCACTATTTAAATGAAGTTTTAACTGCTATATTTTGTCTGATGAAGACGAGAGGACTCTGCGAAAGCGCTCACATTTTTTCTAAATAAAGAGTTACATGCCGTGTGTATCCAGCGAGTTTTATTTTACTTATTGCTTCTTCTTTATTATCGCTGGTTACTTCATCCAGAGTTGAGGGCTTTATTTCTGTATCTTGATTGTATTTACTTTGTCAAATGTTGTATATATCCTAGCCCCTCACATTTCTTAAAGTTTACTCATTTTTCTATAAAGATTCTCAAAGTGTCATACAATCATCACTTTCTAAACAAAAACAGCACAGAACAAAGCTGAAACTAAACAAAATAACAAGTTCCAAAGGACAAGGCACAAGAGTCCTTCTAAGATTAAGCACTTTCATTCTTTAATATTTTCATCATAGAACGTTCTCAGAATCTTATTAGAAAATGTTTCCATACCATTCAAGACACACACAACCAACCAACTACCATTCAAAACACATGCACCCAATGGAATACAATATTTAAATTAGTTTCAGAAATCTCAAAAAGAAAGAAGAAGCCAACCATAAATCTTAATTGCTTTTTTACCAGTCAGAGTATAGAACCAATCATAGATTTTGATTGCCTTTTTCCAACAATCAAAAAAAAAAAAAAAACAGTGTTAAAATCCATTGTCAAAAAATGATAATCAAAAAGGGATGTTCCCAAATGGTCTTTCATCCAAATACTGTCCAAGCTTGATCCTGCTTAGCTTCTAAAGTCAGACAAGATCAGGCACATTTATTCTAAACTAACAATTTACTCCCAAAATAAAACATTTTATGTAAATCGTATCATCTAATCCTGGTGGACAGTCTGCTATACATGCTATTTGCCATCTAGATTCAAAGCATTCCAGGCAACAGTGTTTGGATGGGAGACCATTTGGGAATATCATTTTTTGACAATGGAGTTTAACACAGTTTTGGATTGGTGGAAAAGGCAATGAAGATCTGTGACTGGGTCTATATTCTGATTGCTAAAAAAGTCATTGGCAGGATTCAGTAAACTCCGTGTAGGAATAGCGTTATTCCTACACAGAGTGAATGGTGTCAGTGTCCGCATCCCCCTCTCTGCAGCACGCCTTACATATTAATGAAAGCGCACTACTGAGAGGGAGCCACAGACACAGATACTGAATGGGTGCTAGAGGGTGTGTTACAGTGCCGGCAGATCTGTAACACACCCGCTGCACTGACAAAGTGCCGTAAGGCACTTTACAAAATAAAACAGTGTCTGCATATACTGAAATACTTAATGGTAAGTAAAAACAATGCAGGGGGTGTGTGACAGTTATTGTGACACAACCCCTGCAATGTGAAAGTGCCATACTACATCATTAAATAAAATAAAATAAATTAAATAAAATAAAAAAGAAAATAAAACTGTTTTCCCATGTAAAAGTTAAACATCTTGTCTTGGTATTCAAGCCATGCACCTATTACATATTAAGCCATGACTCAAACCACTAAGCTAACAGAGCTGTCTGAATCTGAACTATACATTTATATATAGCTTCTTCTATAGCAGAAATTTGGATAGCTCCATTAGTTAAGGGAGCTGTCCAAATTTCAGCTATAGAAGAAGCTATATACAAAAGTATAGCTGAAATTTGGACAGCTCTGTTAGCTTAGTGGTTAGAGTCACAGCTTGAATACCAAAACAGGAACTTTAGCTTTTACATGGGAAAGAAGTTTTATATTTTTTATTTTATATAATGATGTAGTAATTAATATTTGTTAACCAGGGTAGTGTAGCTGGTCCACATTCCCAGTGTCAGTGGAGATATAAGGTGAAAACCCCCATTTAAACACAAGTGTCCTATGCAGTACAGTCACACCCCAAGGTAATGTAATGAATGCACATAGGGGGAGGTCATGTAAATTATACAATGACTGGTCACTGATATTCCAAAATGAGCATGCTGATTGTTCAGCCCAATCAGCATGCCCATTGTAATTCATAGCATATACCAATGGAAAAAGATCCAGTTGCCCTGACTCTATTCCATTGCTATATACTGTAATTTGATATATTATATATATATATATATATATATATATATATATATATATATATATATATATATATACACATATTTTTTTTAACAAAAAAATAAATAAATAAATAAAATGTAATCCGGACTCCGGACATAGCAGAGAGGCAGGAGGGAGAAAATACTATGAAAATCAGGTACATTATTCAAAACTAAATACACATACCTGATTTTCCTTGCATTTCCTCCATTCTCTCTCTCTCCTACCCCTAAACTGTCGACATTCTATTTTTGTATATATAAAGAAAAAATAGAAAACAAAAATGGAGCAAATGAGGCCTTCTTTTCTGCGTTGCTTCCTATTGTTTACTATGTATGGGTGGGAATGCAAGTCTCATACGAATGCGTAGTACATCAGAAAAAGCCCCAGGACACTGGAAAAACATGGAAGGACAGCACAGCACTGTTATGCAAAGACATTTATTTAAGAAAAGTAAATATTTTCTCTTAAATAATGTCATTGTGTAATAGCAATAACCGACCCCGTGGTTGTGGTACCATAAGATTTACCCACAGTGGCCTATATTTAATCATTCGGCCTTCACCCTCATGATTAAACCATAACAGCTGTGGGTAAATCTTAATATACCACACCGACATTGTCGATTATTGCTTAAATAAAGTATATACACTTAATAATAATGTATCAGTAATGAGTAATTAATATTCAATTCTGACTTCTTTTTTAAAGAAAAATGTTTGTTTGCCCTTAGCTCAGTTTTACTATGCAGTGCTAAGCCAAGCTAAGCAATGCTTAAACAGGACCTGTCTGAGCAATACTTAGCAGTGCTCAGCTCTGCTTAGCTGCCTTGAACATTGCTAAGAGATCCCATTCTCAGCTAAGCGGACTTATACACTGCTAATCATTGCTCAGTATTTGCCACCTTAAGCACTGCTCAACTCAGCTTAGCGGGTTTACTCACTGCTAAGATTGGCTCAGTATTTCTGAAAATGGTCCAATGATGGCAATGGGGTGGGAATATGGCCTTATTTAAACCACATAGGTGGGAATATTGGCAGGAAAGTGATGATGTTAAAACTACCAACATAACAATTGCAACAAAACCCAAATTAATGGTCATGCTGCTAAATGCTAGGAGTCTAATCGTGAAACTGCCCTCATTGCAAACAATCTTAACCATGGAAAATGCTGACATCTGTGCAATCACAGAAACCTGGTTCAAAGCTGTGGAGAGCTCCCCAGCCATATCTGGTTACTATTCCTATCATACATTCAGATCCCAAATTGTGGGGTAGTAAAGCCAAAGGAGGTGGAGTTTCAATATATATTAAAGACATACACAACTCCAGACTGGTCAGACTGTATGACACACAGAAGACACCCCAGGTGCAGTTAACCATTGACAAGACCCCTACACAAACCAGCCCCAAAATCTGACTCAAGATGCCCAAACTGCCCTTCTAGACCTGTTTGAATCTATCCAGATTCAACCCTTTACCCTGATCCTGGGTGAATTTAACTACCCAAACATAGACTGGAAGTACTACTCATGCCAGAACACAAATGGCGAGAGATTCCTCGATTTTGTCAATGCAAATGTTTTGGAACAGCTAGTCCATACCCCCACAAGAGGTGATAATATTCTGGACTTGGTATTAATCAACATGAGTAACCACTGCAGCATCCCTGCAGTATCATCCTCCTTGTAAGTTCAGACCATAAAGCAGTCATGTTTGAAGTCACCATCTCCAGTGACCTCCCTCTAGCTAGGGTCAAACAAGAAAAACATTTCTAAAGCAGATTACAGCCTCCTGAGCCATGGTATAAACAGCTTCACAGCCCCCCCTGTAAGAACTGGCACCAGTATCCAAAACTATACCAAATTACTACATGAACATTTATACAGATGCATGGAATCAGGAATATCTGACAGGACTAAATCATCCTCCTCAAAGAAGAGTAAACCTGTCTGGTGGACATCTGCAATAAATAAACTGCATAACAAAAGAAAAAAAAGGCTGCCCGGGACCAAGAAGGAACAGGTGCCCAACTGAAAGCAATCTCTCCTTACCCTAAACAAGCATATATGATCACTAGTGAAATCCTCCAAACCAAACTTTATGTCCAGATTGGCCACATCTACTAGAAACAATCATAAGGCCTTCTACACATATATCTGTAATCTCAAAGGTAGCACCCAGATCTGTTTTGAACTTGTGTTCAAGGACACCACATATACAAATGCTGTAGATATAGAAAACCTACTGTCTGACAGATTCAGTGAAAATTTCACCCCTCTGCCCACCCCATTAATAAATCAGGACATTCCCAGTACCTGCCCCCTTCCTCTTATATCTAGGGATCAGGCCATCACTGCTCTCTCAAAGGGAAAATATACAGCCTCCATGGGACACGATAACATCCCAGGCTGCATCCTACATGACCTCAGGCAGGAATTTGGAGCAGCATTAGGCACCCTATTCAACCAAAGCCTGACTACCGGCTTTGTTCCAGCTGAGAGGAGGACAGCCACTGTCATCACTTTACACAAAGGAGAAACATCTACCAATTTGGGAAATTATAGATCCATCAGCCTAACTAGGCTGATCTGCAAGGCCATGGAATGGATTATCATGGACCTCATTAACAAGGACATTGTCGACCTTCAAACACTCGATCCAACCCAGTTTGGCTTAGTGAAGGGAAGGTCATGTCTGTTACATTTGGTCAATGTTTTTGAGACAGTCACCAAAGCCATAGATGTGCACACTACCTACTTTGACCTGGCCTAAGCCTTTGACACTATTCCCCACTCAGGCATAATCGATAAACTCTCTCAACTAGGCATCAATCTGTATGTTACCAGATGGGTAGCTAAATAGCTCACTGATAGAACCCACCAAGTCAAAATAGGGGAAACCACCTCAAGCAGGAGACCCGTATCTAGTGGCATACCCCATGGTTTGTTCTTGGGGCCTTTATTATGTGGGATATACTTTTCTGAGGTGAGGCCAAAACCAGTGGGCTATGGCTGCCCATGTTTGCAGATAACTTCAAGCTGGGAGCTGTCATCAATTCCCATAGTGATGTGGAAATCCTCCAAGAGGGACTTACACAAACAAATGATTGGTGCTAGAAACATGGCCCCAAGCCGAATACAAAAGAATGCATCATTATCCCCTTTGGGGAGAGTGATGTCCCCACAAATTATCACATTAATAAAAACGTCCTAAGCACACAGTCAGTTATGAGGGATTTGGGCACCCAGATTGATAGCAACCTGACTTTTGACTACCATGTCGCTTCCATTGTATGGAAAGCTTCTTACATGGCCCACCTCATAAGTAAGGGGTATCTCATCCAGGGACAAGAAGGACATAACATCCCTGTATTCTTCTAAGGCCAATTATTGAGTACAATGCCCCATATGGCATCTACCTCGCAAAGCACATACAGCAGCTGGAGAGACCACAGAGGTTCCTCACCAGAGAAATCGAGGCCTTCAAAAATGTACCATAAACAGATAGGCTAAAAGCCCTATCCCACCATTCTGTGTCATACAGACTCCTCAGAGGTGGCCTCTGTCTGGCATACAAGGCCATGTCCACCCCAGCCCTGATGGAGTGGCTGCATATCCATAAGACAAACTAAACTCACACAACCTGCACCCAAGGCCTTAACCTGGTCTGTGACATGAATAGAATTTGTTTGTGGGATAGATTTGTGCCCCATAGATGCATCCAACTGTGGAATAGAGTCCCTCTTCATGTCATGCAGAGTATCTCTCTAGGCCACTTTAAGATGAACCTGAACAAACTGAATGAGAAACAGAACATTCACCCCTGGGATTCCACCTGTGTCCCTGCTGGACAGGGGAAGCAGGTGCTGACTTTGAAGGAACACTGACAAAAGTCTTGGCTAGGCCTATAAGGGCCTCCAGACCAACAGCCTAGTATCATTCTATGGACCTATGAACCTATTACAATAAATGGTTGCTGTAATTATTTCAGACTGTCCTGCAATGTTGTCTAAAATTATTACCTGTGAGTATGAACTCTGTAGTTACTGTATTGATTGAGTATTGTCTTGCTTCTTTATTAGTTATTATTAAATATAGGTAAACCTTGTATCTGTGTCTGGTCTGTATAGAACTAAGTAAGCTCTTAGTGTACTTGCATGTGTATTTGTTGTCACTGTATAGCCCACACCAAAAGGCTCGGTCTTGGTCACACTTACCATTTGGCTAATAGGCACATCACACAGTAGGATTTGTAACCCTTTGGTAAGGGCCTTACAGTAGCTGATAAAGAGCTGGACTGCGGAAGTGGGAACTACTTTTAAGTGTGGGCAAAATGGGCCATAGCTGGTAAACCTGTGCCAACCTTTCCCAGAAGTGTGTGTGTGCATGTGTGTGTGTGTGTGTGTGTGTGTGTGTGTGTGTGTGTGTGTGTGTGTGTGTGTGTGTGTGTGTGTGTGTGTGTGTGTGTGATTCATAAATCAAATCTCAAAGTGTGTGTGTGTGTGTGTGTGTGTGTGTCAGCTACTTGGCCAGGGACACAAAGCAAAGGTCAGACAGAGAGGGTGATGGATGTTTTTGACTGGGTGCTCTGCTGAGATGTTAACCATATAGCTGTGCCAGTGGGGAGTCTTATCGGGGATCTGGAGAGAGAAGGAGAAACCAGCCGCAGGCTGACTGTGATCTCTGTGTGCTCTGAAGGGTAATTGTACTTTACTGTGTGTGTATTTGTCATACTCCCATTGTGTACATCCCTCACTGATGGTAGTGGTGAGGATTGAGGCTCCTTGATTACTGGGCCAGTGCAGGTGTATCACACTGACAGTATGTACTGGTGGATACAGCTGGCATATCACATTGCGTACCATCCTTGAGTCCGTTTCAGTCTGCCAATATCATACAGGATTATTTCACAGATTGTCTATGTCTCGCTGACCATTCCTGACATATTCTGGCTAGGTCAGTGTGTATCCCACACCTGTAACTGAATGCCTGACACCTATGTCTAGCATATCTGGTGAGGCCCTGCAGCAGGACAGCAGGCTATAGGTATTAGCAGTGGGGGATGCTGGCTCTGGCTCAGCAGCAGCGCATACATACTGAGCATGGCAACGTAAGGGAATGGATACAGTACTAGATATTCATGTATCATTACTGTGTCCCCAGGGGTCTGGCATGTCATAGACACATTCCCCAAACTCTGTGAACAGCTATCATGTATTGTCCACTTGGTGTGCCGGAATACACATTTGTCTGGTGGGAGATCTACATCTATCAGGCACATATACCCATTTGGCAAACATCTGGGTACTGCAGATGTCAGACACCTATGAGGAGGTTACCCTTCACCACATATGCACCACTGTCTGTTATTGTGTACCCCAGATGTTCCTGGAATGTCCACATGCACCTGTAGTAGCACTCACCTATTTGTCAGATGTAGGCTGGATGACATGTTATAGTAACGTTGGCCATAGGAGACACCCAGCGGTTGATGGAAGTGATGTCTGTGTACACATAATAACACAGTCTGTCACAGCAGTCAGGCCATATATGGTAGTCATGGTACCATGTCAGGTTACTAGACTATGGGCCGTGAGCATACATATGCCTATCCCACATGTTAGCACATACGTACGCAAGGCAGCAGCTGATGTCCCCATCCAAAAGGGACACAAGTGGTATCCCAAGGGTGTATGTGCTGTTAACCATCCATTTGACCAGGTTACACCTGCAAAGGTTTAGGTAGATACCCTGCCTGATGTGGACAGGATGCCCATTCCACTACAGGTTGCTTGTGTGCGACACACATGTAAGCTGTCCACAAGACAGTCCAGGTCACTCACCGGGTTGAGTGTGTGTGTGTGTGTGTCTGTGTGTGTGTGTGTGTGTGTGTGTGTGTGTGTGTGTGTGTGTGTGTGTGTGTGCGCGCGTGTGTGTGCGTGTGTGTGTGTGCATGTGTGTGTGTGTTACCACAGTGGAGCATGGCTTGCAGTGGTGCAGCAGTGATGGCAATGTGGGGTCTGTGATTGCTGTGCATGCCATAGTGACATAAACCCTGAGGAGTATGTATGACACCGGGTAGAGGGTTGCATTATAGCCTAATACCAAGACAGGCCATTCAGCATCTACACTGGAAAAGATGTTTATATTAATGTTAATTTTACATTTTCATATTAATGTTACTTTTATTTACCGATGTAGTTATTGAAATTTGCAAGGAACACGTGCCAGACATCAAAAAATATAAACCGGATGCATTTAATGTTCGTCAAAAAGGTCAAGTTTAAGCATAGCTGAGCGGTTTTGCACAGTGTGGGGTGCTGATCAGCAATGCTTCAGTGAAATACAAGGCATATATAGCAATGTAACAGCAGATCCTCACTGGCTGAATAATTAGGGCACCGGCACTTTTACATTAGGTGCAAGGGTCGAATTATGACCATTCAGCTTTTTACACATTATAGGGAAATGTTGTAAATGTTAAATTTGTTTTGTATATATTACAATATGTTAACTGTGGTGGTCCAGCTTGACCAGAAGCCCAATTGTAGTTGAGACTCAAGTATAAAAGTCCCAGTTGCACACAAGTGTCCAAAACTATTACAGTTACAGGAACAGATAATTTAGTTAAATGCATAAGTTTAGAAGATATAATAAAATAGATGCACTTAAGAATGAAGTAACATTACTGAACAATAAGTTACAATACTGCTGTATATATCTAAGCAGTAATTGGCTTGCTATGCGAAGCTAACGGCAGCAACAAAAACAACCAAACCTGGCAAGCCTCAAACCCAGGATCTTCTATACTAAAGTCACAGCATTGCACCAGTACACTAAATCAACTGTGGACATTTAGTATTTATTTTAAAATATATCCTTCAGTGCAGTGATGTAACATTAGGGAAAAAATATCCCCCTAACAATTATTGAATGCAGGACCCTCTGCAACAAAGTCAGACCATTGCACCATTATGCCAAATCAGCTGTGGGCATTTAGTGTTTATTTTAAGATATATCATGCAGTGCAGTGATGTAACATTACAGAAAATGTATACCCCTGCCAAGTATTGAACCCAGGACCCTCTGTATCAGAATCAGAATAATGCACCAGTAGGCCAAATTAGCTGTGATTACTTAGTATTCATTTTAAAATTATAGCTTGCAGTACAATGATGTAGCATTAGGGGGATAACTACACCACAACCAGGTATTAACTCCAGGACCCTCTGAACCAGAGTTGGACAAACACATCTCTACGACAACTAAGCTGTAGGGAATTACCCCGTTCCTGTACATATATCATAAGTCACAATGATGTAACAATAGGGATAACATACAACTCCACCAATTATAGGAACCTGAAACATTTCAACCAAAGCTCAGTGCAATACACCAGTAGAACATCACACGTCTGGGGAATTACCGGTGTTTGTACTAAGACAACCCAATTCCCAGTGACACAACTTCCACTTATAATGGCATAAATGACAACTTACTTTGACCTGTGCTGCAGACACTGACCTGGTACACAGTCAAATAAATGCTGCTGGATATACGGGATGCCTATGATATCAGGTATACCTGACAACTGCACAGACTGTTGCCGAATGCCCACCGGTGTGTGACCTACTTATGGCATGGTTGTCCTCAAACCTATTCTGTGTGCTGAAGTACTGGCAGGTCAGTGCAGATTGACCTTACAAACTCATAACAGACAGGTCAGTGTAATATGCCATAGACATCCAAACACACATGTCCATGCCAATCCTGCATAACACACAGTATGCATGTACATATATCCTGCAAATACACCTCCCATAATAATGAATTAGTAGCTCTATCTGTTACATTTCTGGCATGTCTCACATCAGGGCACACACAGTCCAGGCCCACAGTCCAATGTGTTACAAAACATTTACATGCTTGTTAATACAACATAGAAATAAATGAGACAAAATGACCAAAACCAGTGAAGACAGTAAAAAGGGTGGTCGTTTTGTCCTATTTATATCATTTTGGTGGTTTTGGAATAGAAATAAATGAGCCCTGCAATGTCCAGGAGAAATGGTTGCTGATAACACAATCACTGCCACCCACAGGAGCACATCAAAGGCCGTGAGGGTAGGATACATGTCACAAATATATACATGTGTCCTAAGTGTCCCCTACCACTCACTGGATGGCACTACTACTTAACATGCAGTGGATATAAAAAGTGCACACACCCCTGTTAAAATTCCAGGTTTTTGTGATATAAAAAAATGAGATCACAATAAATAATTTCAAAACATTTCCCACCTTTAATGTGACCTATAACTTGTACAATTCAATTGAAAAACCAACAAATCTGTTAGGGGAAAACATATAAAAAATAAAAAAGCTTACAATAAGCAGGTTGCATACGTGTGTGCACCCTTAAACTAATACCTTGTTGAAGCACCTTTTGATTTAATTACAGTATTAAGTCTTCTTGGGTACACACCTGCCATCAATTAAAGAGGTTCTGATTAACCCCAAATAAAGTTCAACTGTCTTAGTAGGATGTTCCTGACATTTACTCAGTTGCCTGCTACAGCAAAAGCCATGGTTCATAAAGAGCTTAAAAAGCATCAAAGGGATCTCATTGTTGAAAGGTATCAGTCAGGAGAAGGGTACAAAAAATTTCCACAGCATTGGATATACCATGGAACACAGTGAAGACAGTCATCAATAAGTGGACAAAATATGGGACAACGGTGATGTTGCAAAGAACTGGACGTCCCTCCAAAATTGATGAAAAGACAAGACAAAAACTGGTTAGGGAGGCTGCCAAGAGACCTACAGCAACACTGAAGGAGCTTCAGGAATTTCTGGCAAGTACTGTTTGTGTACTACATGTAACAACAATGTCCTATATACTCCATATGTCTGGGCTATGTGGTAGGGTTGCAAGATGGAAGCCTTTTTTTTTAAACAGAAAAACATCCAGGCCCAGCTAAATTTTGCAAAACAATACATCAAGTCTCCCAAAAGCATGTAGGAAAGTGTGTTATGGTCTGATGAGACCAAGGTTGAACTTTTTGGGCAAAATTCCAAAATGTGCGTTTGGTGCAAAAACAACACTTTGCATCACTAAAAAAACACCATCCCACAGTGAAGCATGGTGGGTGGCAGTATCATGCTTTGGGGTTGCTTTTCTTCAGTTGGAACTGGGGCTTTAGTCAAGGTAGAGGGAATTATGAACAGTTCCAAATACTAGTCACTTTTAGCCAAAAACCTTCAGGCATCTGCTAGAAAGCTGAAGATGATGAGGAATTTCACCTTTCAACATGACAATGACCCCAAACATACATCCATATCAACAAAAGAATGGCTTCACCAGAAGAAAATTAAAGTTTTGGAATGGACCATCCAGAGTCCAGACCTAAATCCAATAGAAAATCTGTGGGGTGACCTGAAAAGAGCTGCACACAAGAGATGCCCTCGCAATCTGACAGATTTGGAGTGCTTTTGCAAGGATGAGTGGACAAATATTACCAAGTCAAGATGTGCCATGTTGATAAACTCCTACCCAAGAAGACCGAATGTTGTAATTAAATTAAAAGGTGCTTAAACAAAGTATTAGTTTAAGGGTGTGCACACTTATGTAACCAACTTATTGTATGTTTTATATTTTTTATAGTTTTTCCTCTAACAGATTTGTTTGTTTTTCAATTGAATTGAACAGGTTATAGGTCACGTCAAAGGTGGAAAATGTTCTGAAATTATTTATTGTGGCCTCATTTTTTTTATATCACAAAAAATCTAGCATTGTAACAGGGGTGTGTACACTTTTTATATCCACTGTTCATACCAGAGGCTCATACCACAACTGGACTGCTATGGGTACACACACTCTGGCCATGCTGACATAAGAGCTGGCACTGCCCCCCTCACTGACATATAAAGCATGCAGTACCCCAATGTTGCCACACTCCCCATTAGGAGTCCTGGCCAGAATCCAGCAGCAGTCTGTCTGGCTAACTTCTATAGACCTAACATACCTCCCAAACACCTAGAGCAGGGCATCCACAACGCAACCACACATTAAGTGTTGGTGTGGGAATTTTCAGGTGACAGGGACAAGTGTCTTAGTCTCCCCCTACAAACTGATTCACCAGCATCAACTGCAGCAGCAGCATGCAATCCAAATAGAAAGGATGTATGACACACATTCTGCCTGTCAGCTCACTGACCCCAACACACATTATTAAACAGTGCACTGCTACGGAATCTGAAGGTCTGTTAACAATGGGCACACATACCGTGAAGCACTGTTGAAATAACACATCAATTCATACATTGGACGGTATCTCTGCATACCCTTTATGATGCTGTAGCTCCCACACCTCGATAATATCCTACTCACCGGCCAGGAAAAGGGGGGAGGCGTACATGAAGCCCTTAATTATAGCACTGTGTTGCCATGCCATGAGCTAATGATAACACAACCCAGCTGTTCGGGATGTTAGTAGCAAGTGGGAGTCACTGATTGCTGCACAGGCAATCATGTGTTCCTGAGCATTACCTACAAAAGGCAAGCAGCTGCCTATGGTAAACAGCTCTGACACCTTCTTCTTGAAGACAGGCTGCCATTTCCTAGGAGACCACCACTTTATTTCTTCCACTAACGAGTACAGCAGTACACGAAGTATGTCACACAATTACACATGGAATTGAATGCAGATGGGGGGATGCAGACATAGGATATAGGAATTTCAAAATTAGATTTCAACAACATTTAATGTAATGACATGTTGCTGTTATTCTGCTGTCCAGCACTTATGGCCATCACTTATGCCTCTGTCAGCACTGGCATATATCACACCCCTGGCCCTTGAGTCACCAGAGCAATGGTCAGCTCACATATCACTAATACTGGAATGTCTGTTGTACAATAGTGACAGTAAGTAGTGGTCAATACAGCTGGTATATCACATCATGTGCAGTCAGTGAGCCCCTCTCAGTGTCTGAATGTCATACAGGCTTAGTTCAAGGATTGTCCTGATGTCCATAAACATTCCTGATGTACTCTTCCTAGGTCCCTATGTACTCCACAACTGTATCACATTTCCTGACACTTATGGCTAGCATACCTGGTCACTCCCTGCTGCAGGACAGCAGGTCATAGGCAGTAGTATTGGGGAGACACTGGCTCAGCCTCAGCAGCAGAGGGCACATAGGGGCCATACAATGTAAGGGAATGATTAAAGTAGCAGATATTAATGTACCATTGATATATTCCGGGGGTGTGGCATGTCACACACACATTCCCTGAACACTGGGGACAACTATCATGTATTGTCCAACTGCTGTGTAGAGGTCCACATTTGTCTGGCAGGGGTCTACGTCTATCAGCCACATGTACACATTCCACACACATATGGGTACAGCATATGTCTGACACCTACCAAGAAGACACTGCACACCAGATATGCATTGCCCTCTGTTATTGTGTAGCAGAGATGTTCCTGGTATGTCCTCTTGCACCTGCAGTAGCACTCACCTATTTGTTGGAAGTAGTCCAGATGACATGCTACTGTAATGTTGCCCATAGGGGACACACAACAGTCATTGGCAGTGATGGGTGTGGGCACATACCAACACATTCTGTCACAGCACCAGGCCATAACTGGCATCTCTGGTACCATATGAGGTTACGTGGCACATGGGCCCTGAGCACCCATATGCCTAGGTTGGCTGTTAGCCCTTGTGCATGCATGCCAGTACCTTCTACTCTAGTCCAACAGAGACACAGGTGCTATCTCAAGGGTATATGTGGAGTTAACCATCCATTGATGCAGGTTCCATCTGAAATGGTGTAAACAGCTAACCTGCCTGATATGGACAGGGTGACCATTCCACAGCAGGGTGAGTGTTTGGTACACACATCTGAGCTGCCAGCAAGCACAGTTGCTGTCACAAACTGGGTTGATGTCATGTGTGTGTGTGTGTGTTAACACACTGGGGTATGAGTTGCACCTGTGCAGTATTCTCATCATTGTGGTTCATAGGTTCATAGGTTGGTACTAGGCTATTGGCCCTAGGGCCTATACAAGCCTAGCCAAAACAATTCCCTGGATATTTCTTCCCACAATATTTACTTCTCTGGACCCCTGTCTAGCAGGGCGACTGACATGATCCCTGGGGTGAATTTCCTATCTCCCATCCAGTCATCAAGGTTCCTTTTGAAGAGGGCCAAGGAGGCACTCTGCTTGACATGTATGGGCAGTCTATTCCAGAGTATGGGGAGTCTCTGGGTCAGGAACCTATCCCTCCAGCATGTTTTGTTCATTGTGATGACAAGGTTTAGATCCCTGGAGCATGTGGCTCTGAGGGATTGTGATTTCTTTAAATGGAGCATGTCCAACAGCTCAGGGTTTGACATGGCCTTGTATGTTAAGCAGAGATCGCCTCTGAGTAGACGATATGCCACAGAGTATAGCTGGAGTTTTTTTAGACGGTTAGCATATGGCATCTGCTTTAGGCCTGTGATTCTTTTAGTGAGGTATTTCTGTGGCCTTTCCAGCTGTTGCAAATGTCTTATGAGGTACATACCAAATGGGGCATTATGCTCTATAATGGGTCTAATGAGGAATAAGTGCAGTGGGGCAATGACCTCCTTTATTCTGGATGAAAAGCCCTTAGTGATGAGGTGTGCCACATAGAAGGATTTCCTGACTGCTGTGGTGATGTGGTTATCGAAAGTGAGACCACTGTTCTGCTGTGTCCCTAAGTCTCTCATCACACTTTCGATGTTTAGTGTACTGCCATCTATGTGGTAATTCATGGGTACATGTTTTTTTCCAAAGGGGATAACTATACATTTCTTGGTATTAAGCTTGAGCCCATGGCTCTGGCACCAGGCATCTGTTTCTGTAAGGCCCTTTTGTAGAATATCCACATCATTTGGGGATTCAGTAATGGCTCCCAGTTTGCAGTCATCTGTGAACTTTGTTAGCCAGAGTCCCTTAGTGTTGGCCTGTACTTCAGAGAAGTAGATGCCAAACAAGAGTGGTCCCAGGACTGAACCCTGAGGTACTCCACTTGTCACTTGTCTGGAGCTGGATTTGGAGTTGGCTACTTTTACAGTCTGAGTTCTGTCAGTAAGCCAGTTGGCAAACAATCGAGTGACATAGGGATTTATGCCTAGCTTAGTAAGTTTGTCTATGATTCCAGAGTGCGGGATGGTGTTGAAAGCCTTGGTGAGGTCCAGATAGGCTGTGTGGACTGCCTTACCCTCGTCCACAGCTCTGGAGACTGATTCAAAGAAGTCAGGAGACAAGATCTGCTCTTCACAAACCCAAACTGGGTGGGGTCCAGAGTTTGAAGGTTGTCAATGTCTTTGTTTATAAGTTCCATGATAATGCGTTCCATGCCCTTGCAGATCAGGCTCGTCAGATTGATGGGACGGTAGTTCCTGGGATCCAAGGTGGATCACCCCCTTGTGGAGTAACTGTAGCTGTGCGCCACTCAGTGGGCACAAAGCCTGAAGTGAGGCTATGATTAAACATGACACTTAAGTGAGGTGAAAGTTCATTTTGTAGTTCATGTAGTACACAGCCTGGGATGTCATCTGGTCCCATGGATGCTGTATTCTTGTAGGTTCATAGGTTCATAGGTTGATACTAGGCTATCTGCCCTAGGGCATTTATAAGCCTAGCCAGAGTGTGTTTGGCTTTCGCCACCCTTTTAGATTAGTTGACTGTGCCTTTGTATAGTAGGTCACAGAAGATAGCCCTTTTAAGGTTAGTTTACTGTGCCTCTGTCTAGTAGGGACACAGAGGAGATCCCAGGGGTAAACGTACGATCTCCCATCCACTCGTCAAGATTTCTCTTGAAGAGGGTCATTGAGGGGCTTTGCCTAACATGGACTGGTATTTTGTTCCAGAGTGAGGGGAGCCTCTGGGATATGAATCTGTCCCTCCAGCATATCCTATTTATTTCTGTGCTGAGGTTTAAGTCCCTGGAGAGTGTAACTCTAAGGGATATGGATTTCCTGAGGTGGAACATGTCCATTAATTCTGGGTTGGACATGGCTTTATACGTCAGGCACAGAGCTTTGGAAAGTGTGGTTTCTACCTGTGTGGCCGTGATCACCGGAATTTGGCAATCTTTTGGTATTGAGATGGGCCCTTTAGGGGGTGAGAGGGGGGTGAAGTTGGCACTAAATCAATCTGCCAAGATATTGGCAATATCCTTGGGATCAGTATATTTAATGACATTCTGTTGAAGCTCAGAGCAGATCTGAGCATTGCCATTTAGATTCTTGACATAACTATAGAATGCCTTGTGGTTGTCTTTGAAATCTTTGGCAATTTTATTTTTGTAACTTGCTTTTGAGGATTTTATGAGGGATCTCAGCTTCTTTCTGAGGCTGGTGAGGGAGTTTTTACATCCTGGGATTTTCCTATTTTCTGCAAAAGTTTCTTCCTTCTGTTATATAGTTTGTTTATAGCAGGGCACCACCAGATTGGCTTCCTTTTTTTGAGGAGAGCATCTTGGTTCTATTTGAGATGGCATGATTCATGCATGAGTGGATATGCTCGTACAGTGCCTTAGTGTAGGATTCTGCAGTCGAAATTTCAGATTCTGTCTGCATGGGTGTCATGAAGTTTGTCACTTCTGACTTCAGTAGCATGAAGTTGGCTTTGGAGAAGTTTTTTAAGGGGGGTGGGATGTGGATGTCAAGGGTGATTTGCTTATTGTCAGACCTCACCAATGAGGAGGTAACCACTGGTGTGGAGCATCTATCTCCCATGTTGGTAATGACCAGGTCTAGGATATTGGAGCCCCTAGTGGGACAATGGATTAGTTGATCCAGGGCATTGGAATTTATGAATTGCAAGAATCATTGGGAAAAGGAGTTGGTACCCGAGTAGTTTTCCCAGTTAATGGCAGGGTAATTGAAATCACCCAGTATTAGGGTGTTTGGTTGTATCTTAATATTTTCCAGCTTGTTTAGAAAGGTGTAGTGAGAATCTTTGGGCATGGTGGGGGATCTGTAGCAAGCTACAGTTTGGATTTCAGTCTTCCCTAGTGTTAGTTGCACCTGAAAAAATTCAGATGCATTGTGTTGGGCATCTAGCCTGGAGGTGTGAATATCCTTGGTGAATATGGACACTCCCCCACATTTAGTGTTTTGGTCTTGGTTTTGTGGCTGAAAAGTGTGGTAAGAGTTGTAGCCTGGTACTGCAAGGGTGCTCCCTGGAGCCTTGAACCAGGTCTCAGTTACTGCACAGATATCAATGTTCTCCATTTTTAGGAGTGCCTCGAGAGAGTGCATTTTGAGGTTTAGACTTCTAGCATTGAGTAGCATTACCTTCAGATTTTGCATGCTTGTATCTGTTACAGTGGTGGTTTTATCCTTTGAACCTTGCCTAAAAAAGGCATTATAGGGGTGGCAAGAGCTTTAGCCAGTAACCTGAATCCCAGGGGTGACAGGTGCAGACCATCTCTGGAAAAGCATTGTGGTTTGTCGATCATGTCTTCCCAGGCAGACAGATACTGGATCCCCTTTGAATGACACAAGAAGCTTAGCCAATTGTTGAAGTCAATCATTTTGTCTTATACTGTGGTATCATTCTGGGCGAAGGCAGGATGCTACTCAGGGCTAGGGTCATACCTGCCTGGGCCACATGATCCAAGAGCTCTTCCATGTCTCTTTTCATGTAGTCCAGGGAGGTACGTCTCAAGTCATTCACTTCAGCATGGACAATGACAGAGTCATATTTGTACTTGTTGTGGAGTGACTTGAGTGCATGCATTATGTGGCAGATCCAGGCACCAGACAGGCAGCTGACTGTAATTTTCTCCTTGTTCAGCCTGGTGAGTGGAACATCAGTGTGCCTGACTACAGAGTCACCTAAGACTAAAGTGTTGGGTACATTGTTTTACCTTAGGGGCTGTTGTTGTGTGGCACACTGTTGTTGTGAGCTATGTGTCACTTTGTTTGTGACTGGTGTTTGTTTGCATTTCAGCTTTGGAGGTCCTTGTTGCTTGGGCAGGTTAATGGTAAGGGCCTCCGCATATGTGGGTTTAGTGTTGCTATGTGTGGGTGTTAATGGTGTGCATTTTGAAGGGCTATGAGTTGCTTGAGGTGTAGTGCAGGTGTTAACCTTCTCCTCTTGACCGTCCAGCACAATCTTGGTCAGAGAGAGCTTTTCTTCCAGTTTGGCTATGTAAGTGCATCTCTAGCAGGATGTAGTGTTGGGTGGTAGGAGAAGAGGGTTGTCTGTGTACACGAGGCAGTTGCCGCATTACCCCAGTATGCCCAGATTCACCAGGTGGACAGAAGAAATCACCGGAAGCTGACCCTTGGACATGCCTGTTTAGGTGGTCTTTTTGTAAAGTATAAGAGCTGTTTTCCCTTACCTTTGCAAGGTACTTTGCAGTTATAGGCTGTTTAGTGCCTATGATTAATTTTTCCTTATTGACAATGAGAGTTGAGTGCTTGTATCAGTTTCATGCTTCCTAGTGCTTTCTAGCAGGTTCTAGAGCAAGTGCTAGTCACAGGGGTTCAGATTTTAGTGCTACTACTTAGAAATCAGATAGTTCTAAGGGAAAATTTGAAGAGCAGACTTTCTGGCACCTGGAATAGTTTAACTGCAGCCTTGTGGTGCTGCACAATGAGAAAAATATGCAAACACACATGTTTTTAAGCCAGAAAGTTGAAAGGGATAGAAATCAGTCCAAAAGGGCTATTACAATTACAATTTTAGAGCTGGAAACCACTCCTCTAGTGTTAGATATGCAGTACAATGCTCACCACTCCCACTGGTAAGCAGTAGGACTTCCTTCTACCACAGCAAGGTCTGGATAACTCTGAACACAGAAAATAAAGTCCTGAGACAAGCAAAGCCTGGGATCTGAACTAGGAAAGGTGGGAAACGAGCAAACAAGATAATATATATATATATATATATATATATATATATATATATATATATATATATATATATATATATATTTGTTAAAACAGGCTAAACAATGCAATAATACAGTAAATAAGCACAGAAAAGGCTATCACACTTGAGTGTGTAGTCCTAAACAGTAAATGCAATTAAAACTCTACAAAATTAGCAATTTAAAATGTTTTAAATGAAGCAAGGCAAGTGCACAACTGAAAAATGATTTAAGAGGCAGTAATACAGCAGAATAAGTAATACAGCAGAATAAGTAGCTAGTCTACATATACTTCGAAGTCTATATATATATATATATATATATATATATATATATATATATATATATATATATATATATATATATATATATATATATAGATATATATATATATATATATATATATACAGAAAAGCAGCTAAACCACATTGCCTTGCATGCCACACTGAGCTCACCCATGTGGATTATGTATGACACCGGGTAGACTGTTGGCCTTATAGATTATCATTCTATGGTAGATGTTTGAGGCCCTGGTATTGCCTGGTGGGGCAACTCATTGATGTCCCCAGCTGCTGCATGTGTTGTGTGATGTGATAGATGAATAGGGAATCATAGACAAAACAGGGCCTTATTGTGGGGAATACAGGGATGTTTACACCCCATGTCCCCTGATGGCATGCCCATATGTATGTCTTGGGCTATGTAGCAGCATTACCTTACAACAGATGAAACCTTGAAGTGATAGGTCTTGGTGCCAAACACCTGTGTCCACAGATCCCTCATCACCAATTGCATGCATAGGATGTATTTAGTACTGTGATAATATGTGTGGATGTCTCTTTCCTCAAAGGGGTTGACAATGAATGCTGTGGTATGCAGCCTGAGTCTATGTGTCTGTTAACAGTCATCTATCTGTGTGAGACCCTTCTAGGCAGATTTCCACATCATTAGGGAATCTGGAGATGGCACACAGCATGCAGTCATCCACAGACATGGTTGGACATGGGGTAATGGGTGGTCCTTGCACCTCAGGGGTGTACATCACACATAACAGATGGCAGTACACAGAACAACATGTTACTCTGCTAGATATGGGTATACGACTTGGGGAGGATTCTCCTATGTGGTATAGGTGGGTCATGTCTGCATACCACTGTGATACCCCTATGGTAACATATGGTTTGATGTATACATGGAAGTGTTATATCTATAATGGGTAGGTGGGTTATGCCATCACAGGGTTTGACCAGGTAAAGGTAGGCAGTTTGTAGTTTCACCCCCCCATCCATGTATATGGTGACTGTGTCATACAGGTCAACCGAGTGTAGCAGACATGATACCTTCCTGGACAATGCCTAACTGTCCATGATGGAGTGTGTGCAGGTTGCCAATGTCATGGTTAATGGTTTCCAATATAAACTGTGCCATGGCCTTGCAGAACAGGATAGTTAGGCTGTTTGGTGTATCATGTGACTGAGTGGTGTACATCACACCATACTCTGGAGGGATGACAGTATTTGTCCATCAAACAACTGGGACAATGGCAGTGGGCAATCCTCCTTTAAATACAGTATCCTATGGTGTTACAAAGTTATTGTTTGGGCTGTGTAGGATGCACCCTGTGATGTGGTTGTGTCCCATGGCAGATGTATACCATGACATTCATCTAACAGTGGTGAACCATTCCCCACATTTAGGAGACGGGTGAGTTTATGTTGACATCCTGATGTACTGATGGTGAAGAGAGGGGGGTGTCAGACATTCAGTATGCCATACCAACAGCACTGGTATAGCTGGTGCCCATGACCACCACAAGTGAGCAGATGCAGGTGCACCATGTGCTGCTGCAGACATATATGCAGTAGGGGAGAGGACTGTCTGTAGTGGATGTAGACAAAGTAAGCTCATTGTTTGTGGTGCAGGTGTGCAGGACTGATCACATTCTCATGTACATGCTATGCAGACATTGCTCCAGAATGGGAAACTGCCCCTACTTTGTGTCGGACAGTGGTATGTCATCCATGTTATGGAAAGTATCTGTTGCATATGTCCACCAGACAGGTTTACATATCCTAGCAGATGAAAGTGTATGCCTGTAGTGTATAGTGTACTACATGCATCTATAGACATGCACATATATCGCTTGTATGTATGTGTGCCTATTGCTGCCAGTCTTTGATGAGGTGTTGGGGGCTGTGTGGCTGTGTATACAATGCCCCCAGGAGGATGTATTAAATGTTGGAAGTGTATGTATGGCTGACCATAGCTAGATGGGTATTGTGGGAGATGGGGAGTGCAAACGTGACTTCTTGATGTTAGTGTTATCATAGATGATGGCACTGTAGGTATGCTGCAGTGGTAACCTCTGTTGTGTATTGTCAACTGCACTACACCTTTAAATCATGTGTGGGTAGCCCTGGCTGCACTGAGGTGTTTGTAATTGGACTGATAACATCTCTCCAGGCAGTTGTGTACTGCCATGGATACACCTTACAATGCATGTTACAGTAATTGAAATGACCCAGGTTCAGGGTACAGGCACAACTCCAAATACAGTTGATTTCAGTATAGGCATTATGGGATTACTGGTCATATTTGGTGGCCAGCAGCTAGCTACCATCTGCATAGGTGTGTGCTCTCAGTGGTGAACTACCCATGCTGTGTCCCCAATGCATCTTCTGTCTGTACAGGGTGGAGGTGTTTATGTGTCTCATATTTACTGAAACATCATGTACCATACCATTACTGGCTTCCCCTTTGTGTTCTATGATAGGATGCTTGACCAGGTAAGACTGGGGTGCTCTCTGCAGCTGTGAACCCTATTGTTTGTGACTGCATAAGTGTCTGCAGTTCCCAGGGTAAAGAATACTTGCAATGAGGTCTGAGTCATGTATACACCACTACCATTTAGCAGCATAGCCTTCAATGCGTGCCACACTGACAGTTGTATGTTTATATTGATTACCTCACCACAATTGCCAATGGGATCACTATGAGGCTGCCAAAAACTAGTGCTAGACCCATGAAGACATGAGAAGATGAACACAGGCCATCACTTGCAGAGCATCCTGGTCTGTTTATCATATCATCCCACAATCACAGGTACTGGTACACTGGGAATATCACAAGATGAAAGAGGCACATATTAAAGCCAATCATTTCATGACTGGATGCGTCATATGTCTGGGGGGACAGAAGAATGCTGTTTAAGGCTAGGGAAATACCTGCCTGGGACACATAATCAGTGTGCTCACTCCTGTCTCACTGCATATAGTCCAAGACTGTACATGTCATACCAGGAACACCTACAGATACTGTGACAGACTCATGACAGTACCTGTTGGTGACAGACAATGTAGCATATGCAATATGGTGGAGTGTGTCACCTGCCTCAACCTTGATGCAGGTGAGAACGGTTTGCATGGTATTGTGTTTGACATGAATGGGGTGTGCTTTCCTGAAAAAGGGCAGCCTGTGGTAGACAAACATGTTTCTTTGGCAGATAATTTTGCTGTCTCGTATGTGATTCTGGCCTGTTGTGCCAGTAATGCTTATAGAGTTATTCTCACATATATGGGACAGATGTTGAAGGGCTGAGCACAACATTACCATCTAGGCATGCCACAGCCCACCTGTTGTAAACCTGTCAGATACAGAGTGGAGTGGTACTGAATCTGGGATGTCTGTGGGCAATAGGTGTTGAAGGCCATGGATAAAATTTGTGGGTGTTAACTTAGTCTTTCCGCTTGATGCTGTTGCCTGCATAGGTATATTCCAGAATGGCCATGCTGATAATGTATTGTAGTAATGACCAAGGACTTAACAGTGGTAATGTCCAACTTCTGCCTGGATGCAGTCCCTTTACCAATGTGGTAAAGCATGTACAAGCCTTTTCTGACCATTGCCACTACTTGTTGCCTGAATGTGACAGTGTTATCCTCCTGAGTACCCAGGTCTATCAACACTGCTGTGTGCTAATGGCATAGCCATTGATGTGAGACATAGTGTGGCCATGTCCATGACATAAGTTACAATGGCACTGTTGTCTGCATTCAGCTTGAGTCCAGGACATTGGCACCATTCCATAACCACTGTATGACCCCATAGCAGTGTGTTAAAGGCAGTTTGTGTGTCTATGACAGACATCACACTATGTACAGTAGATACAGCCGTGAACAGTACCTACATATGTGAGTGGTGGCAGTTAGCATTCATGTCTACATATGCGTAGGTCACTGGGTATAGCAGCTAATCACAGGACCTCCACAGGTCTACATATTGCACACCCATATGCAACACAGATTGGGTTTGCCATCTTATCAAATGTGGACTGTGTTATACATCTTGCAGTACCATGACAGTTTGCCAGAATATACCATACCCACGGGAAGTGCAACTGACGGGACTTCCATGGGCTTGCTAATACGACAGCTTCTTGGAGTGATATTACTTTTGCATATGCTATATGTCATAACATTCAGGTGCTTCTGATGTGAAATAACTGCTTTATACAACTAGTAGACAATGTTAAGAGTATATTTGTTGTCCTACACTCTGGGGACCTCTGTATTGCTTGAGTCGTTGACACAGGTGACACCTGGCTAAACATGGACTGCAACCTGCAAGGTGGGACACATGGTGACCACACCTCTATCCTCTATATAATTTTGTAAAATCTGCTGATGTTTGCCACATACATTTGTTCCATTCCCTATGCCATTGTGGTTTTGTGTCATATATGTTGCTAAATATGACAGAGTAACATTAAAGAATGATGATGTATATTGTCAGGTCAGAACACATAACCTTCAGGGAATGCATGCCAATGCACTACCTGCTATTCTGTCTACTTTTTTGTGTCTCATGCAATATGTAAAGATTGAGTCTAATATTTGGCATTTGTCCAACTCTTCTGTATGGCTTTATCTAGGTGCCAGGATCTGACACATAACACATAACACATACACTCAGGTTGCTCAACAACAGGTACAAATATGACTCTATCATTGTACATGTGGGTGTGAATGACCTGAGACGTATCTCCCTGGACAATATGAAAAGAGACATGGAGGAGCTCTCAGATTATGTAGCCAAGGCAGTTATGACCCAAGCCCTGAGCAGCATCCTACCATCACCCAGAATGATACCACAGTACAAGCAGAAAATGATTGATTTCAACAATTGGCTAAGTTTCTGGTGTCATTCTAAGGGGATCCAGTATCTGTCTGCCTGGGATGACATGATTGACAGACCTCGATACTTTGCCAGAGATGGCCTGCATCTGTCACCCCTGGGCTTCCTGATACTGGCCAAGGCTCTTGCCACCCCTATAGTGCCTTTTTAGGGGGTGTTCCAAAGACCAAATTATCACCATAACAGCTACAAACAAATGAAATCTGAGGGTCATGTTGCTCAATGGTAGAAGTCTAAATTTCAAAATGCACTTGCTCTAGGCACTCCTTAAAATGGACAGCATCGACATTTGTGCTGCAACAGAGACATGGTTCAAGGCAGCAGAAAGCACCCCTGCACTTACCAGGCTATAACTCATTCCACACCTTTCAGCCCCAGAACTTAGACCAAAGCTCCAAAGGCAGTGGTGTTTCCATATTCATATAGGATGTGCACACCTCCAGACTGGTAGCCCAGCATAAAGCATCAGAGATACTTCAGGTGCAGCTAACATTGTGTAAAAGAGCGATTCAGGACGTAGCTTGCTATAGGTCCCCAACCATGTCCCAAGATTCTCACTCCATGTTCCTAAGCACCCAGGAGAATATTAGGGTCCAACCTAACACTCTCTTAATAGGTGACTTCAACTACTCCTCCATTAACTGGGTAAACTACTCATGTACCAATGCACTTGCCCAACATTTCCTGGAGTTCATTAATTTCAATTCCCTGGACCAGCTCATTCTTACCCCCACTATAGGTAGCAACATCCTTGACCTGGTCATTAGTAACATGGCCGACCATTGCTCTACACCAATAATCAGCTCCTCCCTGGTTAGATCCAACCACAAACTAATCACCTTGGAAATCCACATCCTTCCCACCCCCCCCAGCAAATGTGACCACCATGAAAAACTTCTCCAAAGCTAACTTTGCGATCCTAAAAACAGAGGTGGCTAACTTCACGGCACCCATGCAAATGGAGAATAGTTGCATGACTGCAGAATCATACATCAATGCACTATACGAACATGTACACAAATGCATGGATCGTGCCATACCCAATAGAACCAAGACACTCTCCTCCAAAAAAAGGAAGCCAATCTGGTGGTCCCCTGACATAAATAAACTCTACAACAGAAGGAGGAAACTGATGCAGAATAAGGTGAAGTCCCAAGACTGGAAAAACTCCCTTATCTGCCTCAACAAAAAGTTGAAATCCCTCATCAAATCCTCTAAAGCTAGGTATGAATTGCAGCAGATAGTAAAGAAAACCACAAGGCCTTCTATAGTTATGTAAAGAATGTCCACGGCAATACCCAGATTTACTCTGAGTTACTGCACAATGGTACCTCCTATACCGAGCCAACAGATATTACCAGTATACTGGCCAACAAATTCAGTGCCAACTTTACCCCCCTCTCCCTCCAAAGGACCAATCTCAATACCAGTAGATTGCCAGGCACCCCGTATTACTGCTGCACATGTTAAAACATCACTGTCCAAGGCCAAGAATACAGCTTCTATGGGACCTGACAATATCCCTGGTTCTGTTCTACATGAACTACAGAGTGAACTGGCACCTCACATGTGTGCCTTGTTCAATCACAGCCTCACCTCAGGCTTTGTCCCTGCCAAATGGTTCACTGCTACAGTCATCCCTCTCCACAAAGGAGGAATGACTACACACCCTGGGAACATTTGCCCCATTAGCCTGAAAAGTCTGATATGCAAAGCTATGGAATACATCATCATGGACCTAATAAACAAGGTTATAGGGAATCTCCAAACTCTGGATCCCACACAGTCTGGTTTTGTGAAGGGTAGATCATGCCTGCTCAACTTGGTCAACTTCTTTGAGTCAGTCACCAGAGCTGTGGATGAAGGCAAGGTGGTTCATACAGCCTACCATGATCTGACCAAGGCTTTTGATACCATTCCCCACTCAGGAATCATAGAAAAACTCATTAAGCTTGGCATCAACCCCTATATCACTAGGTGGGTTGCAAACGGGCTCACAGATAGAACCCACAGTGTGAAAGTAGCTGACTCCATGTCAGACTGCTGATTAGTCATGAGTGGAGTCCCACAGGGTTCGGTGCTGGGTCCTCAAATGTTTGGTATCTATCACTCTGAAGTCCAGGCCAACACGAAGGGACTCTGTCTCACAAAGTTCTCAGACAATTGCAAGTTGGGAACTATTATTAACTCCCCAAGTGATGTTGGCATCCTACAGACTGTCCTCACTGTGACCAATGACTGGTGTCAGAACCATGGCCTTAAGCTCAATGCCAAAAAAATGTGTCGTCATCCCCTTTGGGAAAATCCCAGTTCCCATGAATTACTACATTGAGGGTAGTCCACTGAACACAGAAAGCGTTATAAGAGATCTGGGAACACAGGTTGACAGCAACCTCTCTTTTGATCACCACATTGCCACTGTGGTCAGAAAGTCCTTCTATGTGGCACATCTCATTACTAAGAGTTTTGCATCTAGAAAGAAAGAGGTCATTGTCTCCCTCTACTCTTCCCTCATTAGCCCAGTCATCGAGTAAAATGCCCCATTTGGCTTGTACCTCACTAGACACCTGCAATAACTGGAGAGGCCACAAAAGTACCTCACAAAGAGGATCCTAGGCTTTAAACACTTGTCCTATATGAGCAGACACAAAAAACTCCAACTATTCTCTGTCTCATATCACCTACTTAGAGGCCATCTCTGCTTGACTTACAAAGCCATGTCTGACCCAGCTCTGCTAGAAATGCTACATCTAAAGAAATCCCAGTCCCTCCGCACCACACGTTCCAGATACCTCAGCCTCATTACCACAATTAACAGAACATGTTGAAGGGACAGGTTCATAACCCAGAGACTGCCCATGCTATGGAACAGACTTCCCATACATATCAAGCACAGCACCTCGCAGACACTCTTCAAGAGAAATCTTGATGAGTGGATGGGAAACAGAAAATTCACCCAGGGATAACACCAGTGCCTCCATTCGACAGAGGCACTGGGAACTAAGGTCGGGTGGCACTATGCCAGGGTAATCCTATGGCTAGGCTTGTGAAGGCCCCAGAGCCATTAGCCTAGTACACACCTATGAATCTATGATGGTTTGAGAGGTATGCTGGTGGTCCTAACACAGTCACACCATTACAAGGGGATATACATGCATATAAACACCCACCATGTACTAACATTGTTGGGAGTACAACCCCTACCTGGCTAGTTTTACCTATGTTGTTGGTATATACATGATGCAATCATCACAGAGCCAAATAGTGTAGGTGTGTCTGCCACTACTATTCAGGTAGATGACATATGCAGGTGTTGTAAGGATTGCCACTGGGGGTTTGACAGGTCCTAATAATGTTATAACCATCTCACCCACACACACAATGCTGCATGTGGACATGCATTGAAACACACATGCACACAGAGTGCGCACTTTTGTCTTTAGAAGATCTACCTATCTAGTTATCAACACTACATACCGACATAGGTATTGCATGCACAACAGTGGTATTGATTTATAAATTGTATAACTTTGCTTCTAAGGTGGATGACATCTGTAGGTCCTGAATAAGTTGCCGGTGGGAAAGTTGACAGGTCGGAACAGGCACACTAAATGGTATAATCATCACACACACACGCACTCACACACACACACACACACACACACACACACACACACACACACACACACACACACACACACACAGGCACATGACAGATATGCATATACAAACACATACACTCACTCATTTGGAAATATTCAGGTTATAATGCCTACCTATCTAGCTGTCTGTGCTATAGTGCTACATACCTATTGCATGTGCCATGGTGATCTGCTGAAGACATACCTCACAACATCATACACCAATTAACCTGGGCAAAGCCTTCATTAATTGTGGGATACACTCACAAAATATAGGGACACTTTTCACATATTTCTCTTACATATATAGACAACTAATAGGGTAACAGGTTTTGCATCAGCATGGCCTTTCAGTAGGGTATGACATATAAAACGCATACATCTGTCAATATTTCTGATGTCAACCCTCAATTATTTGACAATGATTTGACATAAAACCCCTTTTGTATGAGACGTGGACCACATATATGTGGCAAATATCTGGTCATTCTGCAGTAAGTTGTACAGTGGAGTGATACGGCCTACAGAGTTTAAAATGGTGTATCTAAAGTGGATGATATCAACAGGCCCTGTGACATAATGCCATGCAGAGGGGGGCAAAAGTCCTCAAAACAGTATAACTAACCAACGCATGGATTATGTATCACTCACACACACGTATATAGATATATATATATATATATATATATATATATATATATATATACACACACACATACAGTATTACAGTTGCCAGTATTGGGAATCAAACCCCTACCTATCTAGCTGTATGTACTACAGTGTTAGATACTTGTCGCGAGTGCTATGAAGCTTAGATGACTGAAGAGTGTCCAAAGGTACTTCTGAGGTGAATGACATCAGCAGCCCTTGTAAAGTAGGGCAATGGATAGGTTTACTGGGTGGAACAGGTCTCAAAATGATATAACCTACAAACACACACATACACAGACTCAGCCAAACAAACATATACTCAGTTGTCAGTACTGACATCAACAGCCCTTGTAAACTAGGGCAATGAGGGGTTTACTGGGTGAAACAGGCCTCAAAATTATATAGCTTACAAACATACACACACACACACACACACACACACACACACACACACACACACACACACACACACACACACACACACACAGCCAAACATATACTCAATTTTGAGTACTGAGATTAGAACTCTTACCTATCTAGTTGCATGTACTTCAGTGCTACACACTTATCGCAAGCGCCATAAAGCTTAGGTGGCTAGAGGGGTGTCCAAAGGCGCTTCTAAGGTGAATGACATCAGCAAACCTTGTAAAGTGGGGCAATGGGATGTTTACTTGGTGGAACAGGCCTCAAAATGGTATAACCTACAAACACACACACAATTGCCAGTACTGAGAGTAGAATCCCTAACTATCCAGTTGCATGTACTTATTACAAGTGCCTCTAAGCTTCGTGGAGCTTGTACTTATTACAAGCACCATGAAGCTTAGATAACTACAGAGTGTCCAAAGGTGCTTCTATGGTGAATGACATCAACAGCCCTTGTAAAGTGGGTCAATGGGAGGATTTAGTGGGTGGAACAGGTCTCAAAATGGTATAACCTACAAACACACACAGACTCAGATACAGACACACAGCTGCCAGTACTGAGATTAGAACCCCTACCTAGTGAGTTACATGCATTATAGCACTATGTACTTATTGCATGCTCCACAAGCCTTACACTTTTGAAGAGAGTCTGCCACTGCTGTTGCGGTGGATGACATCAGTAGCTGCTGACAGATAGTTCACTATTGTGGAAGACATTGGTATCAGGGCCATTAAATGGATGACCATTACACAGACATAGGCCTGCTTGGTGTGTGTATATAGATGTAAGTGTAAATAATACAGAAACACACACAAAGTGGGTGATGTGAGATTACAACCCATACATCACTACTATTACACAATGGAGCTCACCAAAGTACTTGCACATGCCACTGCTTACAATTGTTGTGCAAATGTCTGCACCAATGCATCACTCTATGGCTTTCAGGGTGTCTGTGTCTCTCTCACTCACTCTACCTCTTTCTTTCTCTCTGTCTGTCTCTGTTTCTCTCTCTCCCTGTCTCTGCCTGTCTATATTTTATATATATGTATATGTTACCTATATACAGTATATGTATGTATATGACACTCCACAGATGCAGATATATCTTATATGTGCCACATACAGATAGATTAAGGTAATCCTGTGTGATAGGGGTGGGGAGAGACAGATAACATGTACAAAGCTGTCTGTATACAAAGACATATATGGACAACACAGTTTTATAGTGGGATGTGTGTTCAGATGTGGGTTGAAATTGTCTAACTGGAGAAACATGCCCATTATGATCTTCAGTAGTAGCAGTGGTACTCCAGTCCAGAGCTACCTGTACTCTGGTCCAGGCTGTTGTGTGCTACAGCCAATTGGCTAATGAACCTGTGTAAACAGTCCAGAAACTCAGTGATATAGTGGCTGGCAGATCTCTTGGCTGTGTGCTATCCTTACTAAGTGAGTCATATCCTGGGGTGGGTACAGAGTGCATTGGACTGAGCAAAGGTTTCCATAATATGTGTGGTATATTCTACAGAGCTCTGTGATTTCCTGGTATGTCAGTGGTAGATTAGTCTAGATTAATGTGAGGAACCACTGACAGACATTTGTTTACTAACTCCATATAGTGTAGAGAACCTATGGTACTGCACAACTTGTTCTAGTGTGCAAAATCTACATTTGTGTGGCCATTGCTCACCCCTTATATGTGTCTCTTGGTCCTTGTGTACTGCAGTCACAGGCTTTGTCCACATTTGCTGATGTTATGTATTTGTAGTTATGGTGTGACTGGAGTAGAAGTCATAACATCATACATGGGGTTATGGACTTCACACCTCTGACTGTACTTGTTTAGCAGGTTGTCCATCATTGTGCCCCATACATCTGCTGTGGTCCTCAGAAGGTTTGTGTTGCACTGTTACTATAAGGCTACATGTTGGCCATAGCTTTCAAACTCTTAAAGACACACATCTGGACAGACATATAGATGACAGTTGTATACAAGCCCAGACATGGGGACAAGGGCCTTAATATTTCTGATCCAAATGTAGACAGTTGGTAGAAGGTTTTTGTATTAGCTTTCTTTTTCTTATGGGTATGAGATCTGCCTCTCAGCTGTCTGTCATTGATGTTTTCACATCAACCACTTTTGTTTACAGATAGTTTGCCAGGCAAATGCAATGTTATGACAAGTAGAACAGACATAGGAGGCATAGGTGTGGACATTCTGTGAATCCCTGTAATTCCAGGGGTATGGATGGTACCCACTGACTTGTCAGTACTGACACAGTAATGTGGCAGCCTTTATATTCTGGCAGTACACTGACATGTCCCACACTGCTGTTGTACTAGGCACCATGTATGTTACTCAGAGCTGTGTACTATCCATATGTGTGGCTTCCAGTCCCTCCAACATCCAGCTTTTCTGCAGTAACATATATTTCTTCTGGACAGTCTGTATAACTCCTACTGTTGGTGCAGCTGACATGCAGATTTATTGCCATGGGCAGTCTGGAACCATGGACCCTGACAACCACCATCCTATAGTTAGACAGTAGGTCATAACAGCCACCAGTAAGTGGTGTGTTCTTTCTGACACTATTAAAAACAAACATACAGAGCACATTGACCCCTGCATATTGTAGAACTGGAACAGGGTATCAAGTTGATTGCGACAGGCCTGGGAATGTGTGGTCTGCTGCTATTACTTTGCAAACATATATGTTACTGCAGTTCTATGTGAACAAGGGTGTGTTGGGGGATTCATACCACTCAAATGTACACATCTGCACTGACTGTCCAGATGTTTGGCTCATATTTTCATTCCATTTTCATTACACAAGTGGTTGTGTAGCAAATATTAGTGAAATCATTTAAGACTGAAGTTAGAAAGTTATGACAGCCATTTGGGTTTCAGACTTCTTGCCCGCACTACAGAGAAGTCATGCTACTGCAACAGCTGTTATTGTATCAACTTGCAATGCTTGTAAGAGCAGTCTTTATGGCATGAGCCTATTTTTGAGCCTTTGCTACACATTTCTTAATGGCTTTGTACAGTTATCCTGCTGTTGGAGATTTAGACCTATGTATGGGACTCCAACATTGACATCAATACATTTGTCCTATGACCCCACTATTTGTAAGTCCCTCACATAGTGCAGGGGATTTTGCTGGCACAGGGCCTACTGCATATTGTGTGATGGGCAGAACCTGGCAGTGTATGCCTGTTGTCGTATATAGCTTCACTGTGTGGTGCTTTGATGTAGACATGGATGCAGTCTATGGCACCCAGTACCTCTGGGTAGTTTGCTCCATGGTGGAAGAGATGCATATTGCTGGTCCTCTCCTCAGTGGTGCTGGGGAAATAAATGTGCTCACTGGCATGTCTTAGTATGACATCCAGGACCTAGTGGATTACCCTGGATGTGGATGCCTGTGAGACCCCCATGATGTCCCCAGTAGGTCTTTGGATTGTACATGTAGCTAGTATTTTTAAGGCTACACATACCTTTGTTTCCACTGGGATGGTTTCCCCTCCATTGGCTCTGGGTCTGAGGTGAGGGCAGCAGAGCTCAGTGAGTTGCTGAAGTATGTCCCTGTCTACCCTCTAGCATTCTATTAGCTCTAGCTCATGTAGCCCCTGAAAGGTTACCCTGGGTCTGAACACTCACCTCCTTCTCAGTCTGGGCCAGATGTCAGCATGATCCTCATCACCACCCCCAGTCTGTAGCATGTAGAGATGTAGCAAAGCAGCCACAGGCCATATAATTTTGTCAGTTAAAATTCCCAAGTGTGTACTCCAATTGTGCTGAGTATGTGGAAAAATCAGATTGAAGGGGGTTTGCATACTTTATACTAGTATGCTGCAGATGCTGCCTGTGTGATTGGCTGAGTATGATACATTCCACCTGCCAGCTACATTACTGAGGGGTTTGAATGGGCCACGGTGAGTGGCAGAGGCCTTATTAGTCATTTATAGTTGATTTCCTTTTGTCTGCTATCCCCCCCCCCCATTTCCTCCAGTTTTAAGCCTTTAAAACTGTTGCAGCTAGTGGGAACTTTGCTGAGTAGAAATAGCTCTTCCCTGGAAACAAACACGCTCAGCATTTCTGAAAGCAGCAAAGGATAGCTAAGCAGCCTCAGACACACACCTTTCCTTAGCTCTGCTTAGCTGGTTTCAGAAATGCTGAGCAGTGTTTAGTGGTGCACAAATCCGCTTAGCTGGGCTGAATGCTGCTTAGAATTAAACTTCTAAGCAATGCTCAAACTGGCTAATCACAGCTGAGCACTGCTAAACATTGCTCAGTTTTCATTTAAATAAATGCAATAATTGGACATTAATTACTCATTACTGACATATTATTAAGTGTATATGTTTCACATTATATGGCGTCCCCCTGTGTGCTTTGAATACATTACCTTGGGGTGTGAATGTACTGTATGGGACACTTGTGTTTACATAGGTGAATTCACATCATATATCCACTGGGGTCTACTATACATGGTCGACATTTCATAATGTCGAAGACCATATATCTGAGACCATATGATCGACATTCAAAATGTCAACCATGTAATATTAAAAAAACACAACAGTAACTTACCTTCAAACTTCTAGCAGGGGGACTATGCCCCCCACACCCCCCAGAACTTAAATATACCAACTCCAAGATCACACTACAGTGCAGAAATGGAAATCTTTCTATTCTGCACTGTACGGAGATGCCAGTTCTGCATGGTCGGCATTTCAAATGTCGATCATATGGTCTCGGCCATATGGTCTTCGACATTGTGAAATGTCAACCATGTTTAGGTTACCCATCCACTGACACTTGAAATCTGGACCAGCTACACTACCCTGGTTAACAAGTATTAATTACTACATCATTAAATTAAATAAAAGTATTTAACACTGCTTTCCCATGTAAAAGCTGAAGGGCCTGTCTTGTTATTCAAACCATGAACTACTATACAGAAAGCCAGAACTCTAGCCGCTAAGCTAACAGAGCTGCCCAAATTTCAGCTATACATTTCTATATAGCTCTTTCATGATACAAATACAGTGGAAAAATACAACCATTTTAAATATATATATATATATATATATATATATATATATATATATATATATATATATATATAAAACTTCCTTAATGTTCAAAACAGACATAATAAAGACCCCCAAAAGTTCTGGCATGCCATCAACTCCCTACTGAAACCAGGTAAAACATCCACTCCAACTCCAACCACCAACAACAACACTACTGACATTGCTTCCCAAATTAACCACCATTTCACTAAAATCATCCTATCCCTGTCTACACAACTCTCCAATAACACCCATTCCTACATCCCTAACCAACCCCCCAACAATACCCCATCCTTTACCCTCTCACTTGTCCCTACCGCTACAATTAAAAAACTGTTACTAAAATTTAAACCTACCAGCATTGCTGCAGACAACCTACCAGCAAATTTCTTAAAAATAGCAGCTGACTCACTATCTTACCCTGTTTCCATTCTTATTAACCACTCCATTCAGGAATCCTACATCCCACAGTTATGGAAAGTATCATACATTATCCTCCTTCATAAAGGTGGAAACTCTTACGATTTCTCTAACTACCATCCCATAGCCATCTTACCCCCCTTATCTAAAATACTTGAAAGATGTATTCACTCTCAAGTGATGCAATTCTTGAATACTAACAATCTCCTTTCTCCCACACACATGGCTTCTGGCAACACCATAGCACCACTACCGCTCTCCTCTCCTTTACAAACACAGTTAACCTATACAGAAATAACAACAACTTCATCTCAGCGATATTCTTAGACCTATCTAAGGCATTTGACATGGTGTCGCACACCACACTTCTAGACTCTCTGACCTCTCTATCCTTTGCCCCATTCACCATAGCCTGGTTTAAAAGCTATCTATCAGACAGACAACAGTCTGTCCAATGGCAAAACAAACTATCTCCCCTACTCCCAACCACTATAGGAGTCCCACAAGGTTCAATATTGAGCCCACTACTCTTCATGATATTTACTAACAACCTTCACAGGTCCTCCCAACATGCCACTCTTATACAATATGCAGATGACTCAGCTCTCATTTGCTCAGCACCATCTCTTACTACCCTGCAAAAACTTTCTCAGGAATCGTTTACCTCAGTAGAAAGTTGGATTACCCAGATCCAATTCATCCTCAATCCCAATAAGACCAAATTACTCATATTTGCTCCTAATAAAACTAAAACCACCCAACCACCTTTTACAATCACATCCAAAAACTGTACTAATGTCTCCTCCTCTGACCAAACCAAACTACTTGGAGTAACAACTGACAATAAACTATTTGACATCCATATATCACAAACAATCAAAAAAGTCCACAAGAAAATGGGTACCATATACAGACACAAAAAATTCCTATCTGATCTGGCACGCATCACACTCTCCCAAACACACCTACTTTCTACACTCAGGTATGTCACAACTATCCTTACCCACACTAGAAAACAGGACCTTGAACAACTCGAGTCCTGCTACAATAAAATTGCCAGATGTGCTAATAACTGCACTTCCAAAACCCATCATTGTTAGGCACTACAAGAACTTAAATGGTTAGAACTCCCCCATCTACTTAACTGTCAACAACTAATACTTACCTACAATATTGTAAAACATCCTGACAAAACCCCCTCCCTAAACAAACTCCTAACCCAGTACATAGCAAATCGTCCCCTCCGCTCCTCAGAAAAATCTCTACTCTGTATCTCTAAAGCCAATAACTCTGCAGGAAAAGCTCTGTTCTCCCACAACATTGCCAGAAACTGGAACAACCTTCCCACCTTTCTGACCTCAGCTCTTTCAACTACACTGTTCAAAAACTCTCTCAAAGCACACCTGTTAAATTCTTGGTTATGCCCATGCATCACATAAGATCCCTATCTTTGAAACTGCACATAAATGATGCAGATGCAGTCTCCTGATGTTCTGCTACAAACTTAGGAACCCCCTACTGCAATAAATGACTCCCCTATTTTGGGTTAATTTTAACTTTTGCTTTCTTACTATGAAATGTACCTTTGACCAGTTATTTGCCTGTTTCTCACTTGTACAATAATATGTTTATTATTAATGTAATTTGTTGTAGAGCTTTTTCTGCAATATAAGTTGTACAAAAATATGTTTATTATTAATGTAAATTGTTGTAGAGCTTTTTCTACAATATAAATTTCACTGCTTGTGTATATTAATTCAGAGCTTTTCTACCGGGGCCTCCACTGTAAATAGACACATGTCCAGTCAGACTATCCCGGTTAACAAATGTAAAATAAATAAAATTATATATATATATATATATATATATATATATATATATATATATATATATATATATATATATCAAAACCTATCATTCTATCAACATTTTCTAAGTTTGTAAGAGCAATATTTAAAAACTATCCCTATTTCTGGCCTTTTGCCCCACTTTTAGTACTGCTTTTTTCTGGACTTGCAAGCTCTAATGTGTTTACACAACGCATGACACACCCTCTTTTCATGTCAGCTGCTTCTTCTGCCTACACCACCGCATTATAGCCCCTACATGGTTAGGTACCTGCAGTCATGGTGGCCCATTTTGCTATTCAATAAACTTAGCTAATTTGCATACACCTAATCATGTATACCCTAGTTACAGCACTACATGAAAGCCTATGTCCTTAGCAACCGCTGTTACCTGCCATTGTCTGAGTCTGCATGTTGGCCAGTATAATGGGGAATTTACTTTTAGCTGAAATAATTCCCTTTTAGTATTTTAATTTTATATTTTGTCAGATCCCTTGCTTAGGCACTGCTGCACTTCGCTTGCACATAGAATATGTGCACGTAAAATTAACCTTTGATTTTTTATATTTTGCATCAGTTTTACATGCCAATGGCCATAGTTTTGGCCACTGGCATGCCTGATGCAACTAATACATACTTTACTTTGAGTTGTCATAGCCCCATTTTTTTTTTTGCAGTGTTGTGCATGGACAGTTCCCACATACATTTGATATGCAGACACAGCTCCTACACAGATCCCTGTCTGATTACTGGATCAGTAAATCACCTCATTTGCATGGCTTTCACCAACAAATGAGATGATTTACATTTCACGATTGCCTCTGTGGTAGAACAGTGCTGGGAGGCTCGGGCACGCCCCCAGCACTGTTTCCTGGATCGCAAAGGCTTCAAACTCCGTGTTCAAGCCATGACACTATACTTACATGGAGATTAACTCCATGTAAGCTTTATTGAATTACTCCCATTAAGATCTATGGTTGGTTTGTTTTAGTGTATAATGATTGGTCCTGAATACTAGAAAATTCTTCTTTCTTTTTTGAAATTTTTAAAACTAATTTAAATTTTGTATTTCATCGGGTGCATGTGCTTTGAATGGTAGTTGATTGGCTGTGTGTGTCTTTTGGCACAAAGCTTGGAGAGTATTTAAATGGCATGGAAACACTTTACAAAAAGATTCTGAGGAAGTTCTATGGTGAAAATATTTAATAATGAAAGCATTTAATCTTAGAAGGACTCCAGTGGTTTGTTCTTTGGAACTTGTTATTTTGAATCATCACTTTCTAGGTACAGCCCACCATAAATCCTAAATAGTGGAAACTACACCTCCTGTTTACTATTTTTTTGTAACACAACATTTATTAGAGTAATCAAACATTAGAACATGCACAACACTGAGAACTAGAGGTATGTATGTATTCTTACATCAACATTGCTATTGAAAGTCAAGAACAAAGATAAGCAAGTCTATCAGACAGTAATTCAGTAGTTCCATGCTTTAGACATAGGACACTATTCCAAACAGAATTCATTCTTAATTTTACTCTAGGATTTAACTAGTACAAAATAGAACTTTGAAAAAAAAATACTAATGTTTATTGACTATTCAACTTAATGTGAACATTTTAAGTCATTATGAGACTATTGACAAGTCTTAAAAAAAGTCTTACTACAAGCGACTAAAATGTGAGACTAGTCAACTTCTCGTCATTTCCATAATCTGAATACTGTCATAAGAAAGGAGGTTACTATTATTCTAATCTAGCACCATGTAGTTATATCCAAATGATAACCCAGAGGCATTAATGCAAACAGACAAAATTATACATCCAAGAATATGGAAGGGATGTGTAATAAAAATATTTATAGTGTCAATTAATTTGGTCTACTCTTACATGACTATATCATATGTAGATAATTATCATCATGAATGGCACAACACCACCTTTTCAAATTCACATCTTTGTATTTTTGTCTATTAAATTTAGTAGAATATTGCCACATATGTAAGTATTTGAATAACATGAATTATTCCAAGGGATTCAAGCATCTATCATTATACCCTGGCAGAGTTCCTCTCATTCGGGTTGTGAGATGCCACTCCCAACCCCAACAGCTGTTCCTATTTCCTGTGCAAAGAAAGAAAAATCTATTTCTAATTCCTCCCACTGCCTATATATCACCCTCATGAGCACTGCTAAAGTCAAACAATCACAGATCGTAAATTGTTTCAGTTGATTATCTAGCCACAAAGTCATAGTAGGCCTTTAAAGAACTCCAAGCAAGGAAAGCACAATGCTGAAACATTTGCCACCATCTTATTCCTGTAGTTGTGTTTTCCAAATAGGTATTAAAAACATTCTAATAGGATACAAATTTCCTGCTTCATGTCCCAAATATTTGACAGAGAACACTTCCTTTGTACCATCCAATTATCCCATAAGATGGGCTTACTGTCTATCTGTAACAAAGGGTTCACCCACACCTTTGAGGTTGGAAATTCCGATCCCCTCTTTTTAGTACCTTTTTATATAATGTGTTCAAACTACACAGGTTAGACAGAATCAGGAAGAAGGGTGGTGGGGTTGCAATATTCTGCAAAGATAACCTAAGCATAAACTACCTACCCATCAAATACCCTTATGATAACAACTTTGAAGTTTTAGTTACACAGCTCAGAATCAACTCACAGAAAAATATTATCATAATAGCCACTTACATACCTCCCAAGAATTCTTCCACTGCCATTGAGGAACTCATACACCCATGAAACCATTATTACAGGTGACTTCAACTTAGACTGGAACACTTCTACTAGTGATAACCTCTCTACCTTCATAAATCTACATGGTTTCTACCAAACAATCCAGTTTCCCACACAAATAGATAAACATAGCAAAAGGGAATCTATCTTAGACTGGTCCCTTATCAACAGTGCCACCCACAACTATCTCTCCAGATGCCTTTCAAATAATTTAAGTGACCATAGACCTACCTACTTAATCTGTCATCAGCTCAACTCACCCAGAACCATAGTTTACAAAGTCATACGAAATACCAAAAACTTCTCCAATGAATCATTCATAGGCATGCTCAATAAATGCAACTGGACACCACTCCATCATCTCCAACTTGACCAGGCCATAACATATTTCAATGACACATTTCTAGCTATTCTAAATAGCTTAGCACCAACTCATACATGTCATGTTAAAAAATAAGAGATTGCCCTGGATATCAAAATAAACCATTAAACTTCAAAAACTAAGGGACAAAACCTGGCATCAATACCAAAAAAACAAAAGACAATAAAACACTGCTAGTATACCAGCAGCTCCGCAATCAAACAAAAAAAAAACAACTCAAACTAGACAACAAAACATATTATACAACTATACAAAACAAATAAGAAAACAATCCCAAAATGTTCTGGCAAGCAATTAACTCACTCCACCACCCAGGTAAAGCTATAACTCCAGAACCAACAACCAATAACCAAAGCGTGAGTATTGCCTCACAAATCAACACCTACTTTATAAACACCATCATATCTTTCCTTACAGGGAACAATTCCACCCCTCTGTCTCTTACACCTTATGTGGACACCAACAACAACTTTTTTGACCTCAAACCTGTCACAACTAACACCATAAGAACAATGCTGAAAAAACTGAAACTTTCTTCCTTAGCAGCTGACCAACTCCCCAATGAGCACCTCAAACTGTCAGCTGATGCCATAGCTCTGCCTATCTCCATTCTAGTAAATAAGTCTATAGTAGAACAATATGTCCCAAAATTATGGAAAATTTCCTTCATCACTCCTCTGCATAAAGGAGGAACATCAACAGAATTAAACAACTAGAGCCATCCTTTCCTCCTGTGTCAAAATTCTGGAAAAATGTATCTACACTCAATTACTACAATACCTGTTATCTCACAACCTTACCTCCCCCTCCCAACATGGTTTCAGACCAAAACATAACACCACCACAGCCCTAATTAATTTCTCTAGCACCATCAACCAGCTGAGAAATGCAAACCAGCATGTAACATCAATCTTTTAAGACATGTCAAAAGCATTTGACACTGCGTCCCATCAGAAACTCGTTGGTACTCTTGCCTCACTAAACCTCTCCTGGTTCCTAAGCTATCTTTCTGACAGACAACAAGAAGTAGGATGGAAATCCAAACTTTCACTACTTCTGCCTGTCTCGGTTGGAGTCCACCAATGGTCCATATTAGGACCCCTTCTTTTCACCATCTTCTCTAATGATCTAGCCTCATCCACAACGCACATTAAAGTAGTTCAGTATGCAGACGATTCAACTTTAATCTGCTCAGCAGATACCTTACCAGACCTCCAAATAGTAGCTCCACAAGCTTTTAATAATATAGAAACATATCTAAGTCAATCACAACTAATCCTCAACCCCAAAAAGACACAGTTAATGCTATTTACCAGTAGCAAACAATCACTGACCACCCCCCCTTTCACTATTCTCTCAGCAAACAACACAGTCAACCAACCAGTTGAGCATACAAAACTCCTTGGAGTGACAATTGACAACAAACTCAGATTTGACCAACACATAGCCACCACTTTCTCACAGTAAACAAAGCTAGCAACACTCAAGGTGAAGCCCTATTTTCAAATCATATAGCCAAATTATGGAACTCTCTTACCCCATACCCTCCAAAACACACCTGAATCTACCAGTTTTAAGCAACTACTATTTGAACATCTATCCAAGAACTGACATTGCTCCTGTGCCAAACCTGACTGACAACATATCTATAACTGTCTCAACACACTGTCCACTCCTTATCTTATTTTCTCCCTCTTCTCAGTGTTTATTACTACTCAAAAATAAATATATTTAGGAAATGTCATTTGATCATAACTATTACTTAATATGTACACACTACTAACTTTATTTTTTCTCACACTGATTTTCACTGAAATGCTTGTGTTTTTCTTTTTGAACCTGTATCTACTAGGAAACTGTATTGAATATTACTTTGTATAGACTAACTAGAAGATATGTATTCTGCATCTTATCATATGTATACTGTTGTACTATCTATTATTGTATATTGCTTGTATTTCTGTGGAGCTTTTCTCCCCGGGCCTACGCTGAAAATGGGCTTCTGGCCCAGTCGGACTTTCCTGGTAAAGAAATGTAAATAAATAAATAAACTACAAATCTAAATCTGTAGGTTCCATATTTGTTGAGAGGATGTAGGATTATTTATAGGCCAGGAATGTAAAATGTTTTGGTAATCCACTGGAAACCAGAGTTGTTTAACCTGTTGTTGGGATATGACATATTGACATCTCACTTCTGATCTACCATAAACTATCAAGTCTGGAAATCCTTATCCCCCAGAATACATTGGTGTATATAATTTCTTTATGTTACCTCTTATATTCTAGACTTTGCAAATATGTAAAAATGTGTAGAAACAGGCAACCTGATGTCCAGATAGTCAATACTAACCACAGGAAACAAAGTCCAAGTTTCTTCTTTAACGTAAAAGTATTTTATTTTTCAAAAAGACAACGTTTTCGCCGTGACCCCTGTCACAGCTTCCTCAGAAGAAGACAAGTAAAACAGCTAAACTGGTCTGTTCAAATACTCAGTTAACAGGAAGTGACAAATAATTGCACTTCCTGCACTAATTTGACTCAATAAAAATAATGAATAAAATCATGAATAATCATAAAACTCCATTGTTATCTATAAATATTGTATGATAAAAAACAACATAAAAATATTCTTATTAGTGCATTTACATTAACATTGAAAAAAATTATACATTAAACCCACAAAATAATGTGCAAATAGGCATTACCTAAAGTAGCTCCTTAGTTTAAGAACACATGAAATGTTACAGTTCTCATTGAGGCCATCTAGCCTAAATGCATCTAAATTCAACTGCCATAAAAGTTCGACACACTCAAGAACTATCTGAAAGGGGCCTCCCCTATCGGTTAAAGGTACTTGATCAATACCCATAAAACAAAAAGAGTGGTCAGGGTTACTGCTGACATGTTTTGCTAAGGCATTCTCTAAAAGAGGTTTTTTTATAGCATAAAGGTGCTGGTATATTCTCTCTTTTAGTTTACGATTGGTTTTTCCTATGTAAAAGGAAGGGCAGGAATTACACAAAGCAATGTACACCACTGACTTTGAATCACAAGTAATCCTCTGCTTAATGTTGTATTTTTTATTCCTAACTATAAAGGAGTTTCCAGTTCTCATCACTTTACACATGTTGCAGCATCCACATTTAAATGAACCTCTAGGTCTTGTGTGACCATAAGTGTTAGAAGTATGCTGTAAAAGTTCTTTCAAATTGTTACTTCTCCTGTAAATTACATAGGGGCGCTGACCTAACTTGTCAATCAAATTAACGGAATTAATAACTAGTGGCCAGTTTTTTAAGATAATGGCCCAAATTCCTGTTGAATTCAAGTTAAATTGGGTTATAAAACTTAAAGAAAAGTTTCTCTGCTGATTTAGTAAGGAATTTTGGTGTGCTAATTCATTATCATTACTAGACCTACCTACATTAGATTGATCAAGTAGTGGTTTATACAACCCTTTTGTTCTTTTAGTGTCAACTTCATTTATAAGCCCTTCTAAAAGAGGGACAGGGTATCCGCGGTTTATAAACATACCTTTCAAAAATTGGCACTCAGCTTTAAAATCGCTGTAAGTGCTACACATCCTGCCTGCACGCACCAGTTGTCCTTTGACAATAGATTTTTCTGCCTAGGTGGATGTAGACTAGTGTAGTGCAGGAAAGAGTTGCAGTACGTCTGTTTCCTAAAAATGCCAGACAAATAAATCTCTTCATCTACTTCTTTAGTTAGTCTCACGTCCAAGTAGTCTGTTTCTATTGTTGAAAACCTATAAGTAAATTTTAACCATTGTGTAGAATTGTTCAAATAGTCTACAAAAGTTTTGCTTCAACTTCATTCCCTTTAAAAGGATAAATATGTCGGTCAAAAACCTAGTGTAATATTTTATTTTCTGCATTACAGTTTCATTAGATAGTATATAAAGGTTTTCCCAAAAGGCTACAAACAGGTTAGCCACACTGGCTCGCAAGGGAGCCCATGGCTATTCCACATTTTGTAAATAGAATTTATGTTCAAAAACAAAAAGTTTGATGACAGTACTATGCTCAACAGTTCTGTTACAACGTCAATCTCCACTTGTGGTGCATTTAAGTCTTTAAGAAGCAGTTGAATCCATTCAACTGCCTCATTGTGAGGGATGGATGTATATAAATCAATGACATCCACAGTGAAAAGTTACACTCAAGGTCAAACTTAATACTGTTGATATCACGTAAGAAAGACCAGGAGTCTTTGCAAATAGTAGGTATTTTCTTTACATATTTTGATAGAATACTATCTATCAATTTTGAACAGGGATAGGTCATAGAAGACCTACCATCTATTAATGCCCTCATGGGAGGATTCTTTTGGTCTTTGTGTATCTTGGGTATTCCGAACATTACAGGCAACTTTGGCTGAATGATGTCAATATAGTTGTATGTCTCTAAGTCTATTTTGCCTGCTAGGAAAAGGTCACGGAAATACCAGTACGACCTTGAACTACATTAATCTCATTAAGGGAAGAAGTAACATAGGCATCAGATGATAACACTTGCATCATTTTTCTGTGTATTGAACGTTGTCGAACACTACCAAGCCCCTCCTTTGTCAGGTTTCAAAACCTGACAGTTAAAGAGCCCAGGTTTTTTAGCCATTCACGTTGTGCAAGTGAAATATTCATCTCATTCAAAGTACTACTTGATTTTTGTGTAGAAAACAGATGCCTTATATCCAATTCACACATTTGTTCAAATAGTAATAAATTTTGTTGTGTAGGAGGGTTAAAAACGCTAGTCAGTTTCAATTTGTCATTAACATTTGTTGTTTCGTTGTTAAAATATAATTTTAAATTTAACTTGCGTATGTAGCATTTCAGATCAATCAAAACTTTAGCTAAACTTCCATAGGTACTTGGAATAAAAGTGTATACAAGAGCTAACAATTCAACTAGGTCAGAATCTAGTTCCAAAGATGAAAAGTTATAGATAGTAAAATCTTTCCTTGTGTTAGTATATATAACAGGGCCTTGCAAAAAATCCCTCGGACCTATGGGAGAAACATTGTCTGTTAACGTTTCCTCCAATACACAAACAAATTTTGTTTCTTCTGTTGGTTCCCTAAAAAAACTTTATCATTAGGGAGCTCTAAAGGAACCTGCTTATTCTGGTCAGTTCTCCCTGGTCCTCTTTGGTTCTTATAATTGTAGTTAACAGCAGTGGACCCTTTTAACCTATTACTTCTTCTAACTTCCTGTCTAGGTGTATTAGTAAGGTGTTCACCATTTTCACCTTCCAACGAAATTAATTCAGCATTAACAGAAGTAGAAGGCCCATTTAAACCAACAGTATTGGACCCTGCACTTGGAATGTTCAAATGGGAATATGCTTGGTTAGAAAAATAAGCTGTTCTATCCCTTACTAACTTCTTATTTTGTTAATTTTAATTTAAGTAACAATGCATCAATGCTAGAAAAATACGGTCGTAGTCATATTTAAACTGCAAAAGAAGTATTAATTTTGATTTCTTCATCCAAAACATTCACTTCAGAAATAAGAGACAAGATATGCATATCATAATGTTTAACTATCACGTTTAGCAATTGTAACCCCTGTTCCTGAAACAAACATTTCAATTCTGAAAAATACACTTGGTCCAACAGTAGTCCAGAAGGAGTAAAGTTGTTCCTAAGGCCTTTTGGAACCAGTTTCTCATTTAAACATTGCCTAAAATAAGCAGCTTCCAGCTGCAGTTTTTTTAATTTAAGCAACTTAATGTCAAGTACCTTTAAACGGTCACTAAACCAGTTGTTGTCGTTTTCTTGAACAGGAAAAGAGCTGGCAGTTGACCCAGTGTTAGCGCCTGACAAAACGAAAACGGGTTCTCTTTATTAATCCAGTCGTTCAAGGTTCGGCGTTCCTCCACTGGCTCCGTCCTATGCTCCTCATTTAAGTTAGATGCTGGTGGTGTAATTGGATTAGCATTAGTTCCTACAGCATGACTAGTAGAAGGGATCCGAAAGATGCATGGAGTTGAAGGAAACAAGTCCGTTTCCTACTGGTAGAAGCAGTAGCGTTTTGAACAACAGAACTTCCTGCCTGTTGTTTATTTGGTCGGGAGGCAGTCCTCTAAGCTGTTGTGCTGCAGGAAGTAACGTAGCAGACCCTTCCGAGTCAGAAACTGAAACAACATTCTGGTTTACAATAGTTTCAGACTTTTCTTTTCTGTAAAAGTTGGAAGTTGCTCTAAAACATCCATACGAACATGTAAAGCTTCCAATTTTGTGAGATGGAAGCCAATAAAGAGAATAAGTCTGTTTCACTTGATTTTTCAAAAGTAGCTGTTAGACAAAGGTTAGGACTAACAGGACTGGCAGGAGTGCCTGAATCCATGGCAATCAACAAACAGTCAAAAATGAGCAAACAAACTTGTAAAATGTGTAGAAACAGGCAACCTGATGTCCAGATAGTCAATACTAACCACAGGAAACAAAGTCCAAGTTTCTTCTTTAACGTAAAAGTATTTTATTTTTCAAAAGACAACGTTTCGCGTGACCCTGTCACAGCTTCCTCAGAAGAAGACAAGTAAAACAGCTAAACTGGTCTGTTCAAATACTCAGTTAACAGGAAGTGACAAATAATTGCACTTCCTGCACTAATTTGACTCAATAAAAATAATGAATAAAATCATGAATAATCATAAAACTCCATTAAGTTATCTATAAATATTGTATGATAAAAAACAACATAAAAATATTCTTATTAGTGCATTTACATTAACATTGAAAAAAATTATACATTAAACCCACAAAATAATGTGCAAATAGGCATTACCTAAAGTAGCTCCTTAGTTTAAGAACACATGAAATGTTACAGTTCTCATTGAGGCCATCTAGCCTAAATGCATCTAAATTCAACTGCCATAAAAGTTCGACACACTCAAGAACTATCTGAAAGGGGCCTCCCTATCGGTTAAAGGTACTTGATCAATACCCATAAAACAAAAAGAGTGGTCAGGGTTACTGCTGACATGTTTTGCTAAGGCATTCTCTAAAAGAGGTTTTTTTATAGCATAAAGGTGCTGGTATATTCTCTCTTTTAGTTTACGATTGGTTTTTCCTATGTAAAAGGAAGGGCAGGAATTACACAAAGCAATGTACACCACTGACTTTGAATCACAAGTAATCCTCTGCTTAATGTTGTATTTTTTTATTCCTAACTATAAAGGAGTTTCCAGTTCTCATCACTTTACACATGTTGCAGCATCCACATTTAAATGAACCTCTAGGTCTTGTGTGACCATAAGTGTTAGAAGTATGCTGTAAAAGTTCTTTCAAATTGTTACTTCTCCTGTAAATTACATAGGGGCGCTGACCTAACTTGTCAATCAAATTAACGGAATTAATAACTAGTGGCCAGTTTTTAAGATAATGGCCCAAATTCCTGTTGAATTCAAGTTAAATTGGGTTATAAAACTTAAAGAAAAGTTTCTCTGCTGATTTAGTAAGGAATTTTGGTGTGCTAATTCATTATCATTACTAGACCTACCTACATTAGATTGATCAAGTAGTGGTTTATACAACCCTTTTGTTCTTTTAGTGTCAACTTCATTTATAAGCCCTTCTAAAAGAGGGACAGGGTATCCGCGGTTTATAAACATACCTTTCAAAATTGGCACTCAGCTTTAAAATCGCTGTAAGTGCTACACATCCTGCCTGCACGTACCAGTTGTCCTTTGACAATAGATTTTTTCTGCCTAGGTGGATGTAGACTAGTGTAGTGCAGGAAAGAGTTGCAGTACGTCTGTTTCCTAAAAATGCCAGACAAATAAATCTCTTCATCTACTTCTTTAGTTAGTCTCACGTCCAAGTAGTCTGTTTCTATTGTTGAAAACCTATAAGTAAATTTTAACCATTGTGTAGAATTGTTCAAATAGTCTACAAAAGTTTTGCTTCAACTTCATTCCCTTTAAAAGGATAAATATGTCGTCCAAAACCTAGTGTAATATTTTATCTTCTGCATTACAGTTTCATTAGATAGTATATAAAGGTTTTCCCAAAAGGCTACAAACAGGTTAGCCACACTGGCTCCGCAAGGGGAGCCCATGGCTATTCCACATTTTTGTAAATAGAATTTATGTTCAAAAACAAAAAGTTTGATGACAGTACTATGCTCAACAGTTCTGTTACAACGTCAATCTCCACTTGTGGTGCATTTAAGTCTTTAAGAAGCAGTTGAATCCATTCAACTGCCTCATTGTGAGGGATGGATGTATATAAATCAATGACATCCACAGTCGAAAAGTTACACTCAAGGTCAAACTTAATACTGTTGATATCACGTAAGAAAGACCAGGAGTCTTTGCAAATAGTAGGTATTTTCTTTACATATTTTGATAGAATACTATCTATCAATTTTGAACAGGGATAGGTCATAGAAGAAGAAGTGCAGGAAGTGCAATTATTTGTCACTTCCTGTTAACTGAGTATTTGAACAGACCAGTTTAGCTGTTTTACTTGTCTTCTTCTGAGGAAGCTGTGACAGGGGTCACGGCGAAAACGTTGTCTTTTTGAAAAATAAAATACTTTTACGTTAAAGAAGAAACTTGGACTTTGTTTCCTGTGGTTAGTATTGACTATCTGGACATCAGGTTGCCTGTTTCTACACATTTTTACAAGTTTGTTTGCTCATTTTTGACTGTTTGTTGATTGCCATGGATTCAGGCACTCCTGCCAGTCCTGTTAGTCCTAACCTTTGTCTAACAGCTACTTTTGAAAAATCAAGTGAAACAGACTTATTCTCTTTATTGGCTTCCATCTCACAAAAATTGGAAGCTTTACATGTTCGTATGGATGTTTTAGAGCAACTTCCAACTTTTACAGAAAAGAAAAGTCTGAAACTATTGTAAACCAGAATGTTGTTTCAGTTTCTGACTCGGAAGGGTCTGCTACGTTACTTCCTGCAGCACAACAGCTTAGAGGACTGCCTCCCCGACCAAATAAACAACAGGCAGGAAGTTCTGTTGTTCAAAACGCTACTGCTTCTACCAGTAGGGAAACGGACTTGTTTCCTTCAACTCCATGCATCTTTCGGATCCCTTCCACTAGTCATGCTGTAGGAACTAATGCTAATCCAATTACACCACCAGCATCTAACTTAAATGAGGAGCATAGGACGGAGCCAGTGGAGGAACGCCAACCTTGAACGACTGGATTAATAAAGAGAACCCGTTTTCGTTTTTGTCAGGCGCTAACACTGGGTCAACTGCCAGCTATTTTCCTGTTCAAGAAAACGACAACAACTGGTTTAGTGACCGTTTAAAGGTACTTGACATTAAGTTGCTTAAATTAAAAAAACTGCAGCTGGAAGCTGCTTATTTTAGGCAATGTTTAAATGAGAAACTGGTTCCAAAAGGCCTTAGGAACAACTTTACTCCTTCTGGACTACTGTTGGACCAAGTGTATTTTTCAGAATTGAAATGTTTGTTTCAGGAACAGGGGTTACAATTGCTAAACGTGATAGTTAAACATTATGATATGCATATCTTGTCTCTTATTTCTGAAGTGAATGTTTTGGATGAAGAAATCAAAATTAATACTTTTTTTTGCAGTTTAAATATGACTACGACCGTATTTTTTCTAGCATTGATGCATTGTTACTTAAATTAAAAATTAACAAAAATAAGAAGTTAGTAAGGGATAGAACAGCTTATTTTTCTAACCAAGCATATTCCCATTTGAACATTCCAAGTGCAGGGTCCAATACTGTTGGTTTAAATGGGCCTTCTACTTCTGTTAATGCTGAATTAATTTCGTTGGAAGGTGAAAATGGTGAACACCTTACTAATACACCTAGACAGGAAGTTAGAAGAAGTAATAGGTTAAAAGGGTCCACTGCTGTTAACTACAATTATAAGAACCAAAGAGGACCAGGGAGAACTGACCAGAATAAGCAGGTTCCTTTAGAGCTCCCTAATGATAAAGTTTTTTTAGGGTACCAACAGAAGAAACAAGGGGGGAATGTGTATTGGAGGAAACGTTAACAGACAATGTTTCTCCCATAGGTCCGAGGGATTTTTGCAAGGCCCTGTTATATATACTAACACAAGGAAAGATTTTACTATCTATAACTTTTCATCTTTGGAACTAGATTCTGACCTAGTTGAATTGTTAGCTCTTGGATACACTTTTATTCCAAGTACCTATGGAAGTTTAGCTAAAGTTTTGATTGATCTGAAATGCTACATACGCAAGTTAAATTTAAAATTATACTTTAACAACGAAACAACAAATGTTAATGACAAATTGAAACTGACTAGCGTTTTTAACCCTCCTACACAACAAAATTTATTACTATTTGAACAAATGTGTGAATTGGATATAAGACATCTGTTTTCTACACAAAAATCAAGTAGTACTTTGAATGAGATGAATATTTCACTTGCACAACGTGAATGGCTAAAAAACCTGGGCTCTTTAACTGTCAGGTTTTTGAAACCTGACAAAGGAGGGGGCTTGGTAGTGTTCGACAACGTTCAATACACAGAAAAAATGATGCAAGTGTTATCATCTGATGCCTATGTTACTTCTTCCCTTAATGAGATTAATGTAGTTCAAGGTCGTACCCGCGAGTATTTCCGTGACCTTTTCCTACCAGGCAAAATAGACTTAGAGACATACAACTATATTGACATCATTCAGCCAAAGTTGCCTGTAATGTTCGGAATACCCAAGATACACAAAGACCAAAAGAATCCTCCCATGAGGGCATTAATAGATGGTAGGTCTTCTATGACCTATCCCTGTTCAAAATTGATAGATAGTATTCTATCAAAATATGTAAAGAAAATACCTACTATTTGCAAAGACTCCTGGTCTTTCTTACGTGATATCAACAGTATTGTTTGACCTTGAGTGTAACTTTTTGACTGTGGATGTCATTGATTTATATACATCCATCCCTCACAATGAGGCAGTTGAATGGATTCAACTGCTTCTTAAAGACTTAAATGCACCACAAGTGGAGATTGACGTTGTAACAGAACTGTTGAGCATAGTACTGTCATCAAACTTTTTGTTTTTGAACATAAATTCTATTTACAAAATGTGGAATAGCCATGGGCTCCCTTATGGAGCCAGTGTGGCTAACCTGTTTGTAGCCTTTGGGAAAACCTTTATATACTATCTAATGAAACTGTAATGCAGAAGATAAAATATTACACTAGGTTTTTGGACGACATATTTATCCTTTTAAAGGGAATGAAGTTGAAGCAAAACTTTTGTAGACTATTTGAACAATTCTACACAATGGTTAAAATTTACTTATAGGTTTTCAACAATAGAAACAGACTACTTGGACGTGAGACTAACTAAAGAAGTAGATGAAGAGATTTATTTGTCTGGCATTTTAGGAAACAGACGTACTGCAACTCTTTCCTGCACTACACTAGTCTACATCCACCTAGGCAGAAAAAATCTATTGTCAAAGGACAACTGGAATGCGTGCAGGCAGGATGTGTAGCACTTACAGCGATTTTAAAGCTGAGTGCCAATTTTGAAAGGTATGTTTATAAACCATGGATACCCTGTCCCTCTTTAGAAGGGCTTATAAATGAAGTTGACACTAAAAGAACAAAAGGGTTGTATAAACCACTACTTGATCAATCTAATGTAGGTAGGTCTAGTAATGATAATGAATTAGCACACCAAAATTCCTTACTAAATCAGCAGAGAAACTTTTCTTTAAGTTTTATAACCCAATTTAACTTGAATTCAACAGGAATTTGGGCCATTATCTTAAAAAACTGGCCACTAGTTATTAATTCCGTTAATTTGATTGACAAGTTAGGTCAGCCCTATGTAATTTACAGGAGAAGTAACAATTTGAAAGAACTTTACAGCATACTTCTAACACTTATGGTCACACAAGACCTAGAGGTTCATTTAAATGTGGATGCTGCAACATGTGTAAAGTGATGAGAACTGGAAACTCCTTTATAGTTAGGAATAAAAAAATACAACATTAAGCAGAGGATTACTTGTGATTCAAAGTCAGTGGTGTACATTGCTTTGTGTAATTCCTGCCCTTCCTTTTACATAGGAAAAACCAATCGTAAACTAAAAGAGAGAATATACCAGCACCTTTATGCTATAAAAACCTCTTTTAGAGAATGCCTTAGCAAAACATGTCAGCAGTAACCCTGACCACTCTTTTGTTTTATGGGTATTGATCAAGTACCTTTAACCGATAGGGAGGCCCTTTCAGATAGTTCTTGAGTGTGTCGAACTTTTATGGCAGTTGAATTTAGATGCATTTAGGCTAGATGGCCTCAATGAGAACTGTAACATTTCATGTGTTCTTAAACTAAGGAGCTACTTTAGGTAATGCCTATTTGCACATTATTTTGTGGGTTTAATGTATAATTTTTCAATGTTAATGTAAATGCACTAATAAGAATATTTTTATGTTGTTTTTTATCATACAATATTTATAGATAACTTAATGGAGTTTTATGATTATTCATGATTTTATTCATTATTTTTATTGAGTCAAATTAGTGCAGGAAGTGCAATTATTTGTCACTTCCTGTTAACTGAGTATTTGAACAGACCAGTTTAGCTGTTTTACTTGTCTTCTTCTGAGGAAGCTGTGACAGGGGTCACGGCGAAAACGTTGTCTTTTTGAAAAATAAAATACTTTTACGTTAAAGAAGAAACTTGGACTTTGTTTCCTGTGGTTAGTATTGACTATCTGGACATCAGGTTGCCTGTTTCTACACATTTTTACAAGTTTGTTTGCTCATTTTAGACTTTGCAAATATAGTAGAAAAGTATTTCTGCTCTATATCTAGAATGGTTGTACAAGATACATATGGCAAGTATTGCAATAGAACTAATATTTTAGGAAGAAACATCATTTTAACCACTACTTTTCTACTGAGAAATGCCAAACTGTTCCATGAATAATAAAAATTCATAATATGTTCTGACAACCAATTTATGTTAATATGTTCATGAAATATCTGCAGACAGTTAAATTTGTTTATGTTCTACCTGTTTAAAACAGTGTCCTCAGAGCATTTATCAAATTAGCCTGAGTTTTTTTCATGAATAAAAAGAGTCTCTTTTTCAGAAAATTGACTTATCCATGAATTTCTTGAAATTTCTTGAAATGTTTTAAAAATCCTATTAAGACTTAAGAGGGGTTTGTTAACCATGGAGGGCAGTCATCTGCTAACCAAGATGATAAGATCAGTTCTGAACTTTTTATTTGCATGACATCTATTCTATGCTGAGATATAAGGATAGAATCCAGTGCTGAAGCAGCAAATATAAACGTACATCCCTAACGAGTTCTCCTCTGAAGTTCACCTTTGGAAAATATTAATCAATAAGTATTCTGACATGCACACAATCCATTGTGTAATACCTGACACTTTGATAAATAATTTGGGGAAGACTGTAGCAGTGGGCATAAAATATCTCCCTGCAGCAGACTAAAAACATTGTGAAAATCATTTAGCAGTGCTGCAGATAAGTATTTTAAACTCTGTCCCTGAGTTTGTATATTCAACTGTAACATAATAACATTTAGTCTTTGGGCTTCCCACTCTTCCTTAACAAAGCATTGATAATGGATTGGGATAAATTTAGGTAAAATTTTCTCTAACCTTATAGACAAAATCTTTGCATCCAAGTGCAGTAATGTGATTGATCTATAATTAAAATGTGTATGGGGATCCTTCTGGGTTTAATAACAAAAGTTCCACAGCAAATTTGTGATCACCTAGGAGGTAAACAAATCTCTTGATTTCCTGATAATAATCAATTAATGGTTTAAACAGTAACTCTTCATACGCTTTATAGAAGACTGGGGTGAAGTCATCAAAACCTAGAACCTTTCCCGAAGCTGACCCTGTAATAGCTGAAACAATTCGAATTATAGTAATAGATTTATTTAAAATTTGTTTAGCTTCCTCTGGGATCTTGTTGATAGGTCGTTTAGCTAAATAGTTTAAACACTTCGTTCAAGAACACCGTGTGGGCTTTTCATCTGTGGTTGTATATTCCTGTAACACAGATTGGTGGTAACCCTACCATCATTCCTCAGTTAATTTGTAATCATCAACTCCTGATTTCTTTCCCATTTGTGGTCTATTACTTTTGGAAATATAAGACCCCTACTCCAAAAAAGCTTATAATGCATTCATAGGTATACTTGGCTAATGACCACCAGGGCCTTTATAAGCCTAGCTGTGCAATCCAATCCAATTGCATCCCTGTGTATCATAGGTGTTTTTAGGAGGGAGTATCGATATGGGTTGGGAGGGTGGCCTAATGGTTAAGGTGCTTGCCTTACAAACACAAGGTACAGGGTTTGAATCTCACAGGGGATAATTGGCTAGGCTTAAATGGCTCGCAAGGGCAGTTAGCCTGGTACTAACCTATGAACCTATGTATGTTACATAGGAATTTTCTAGAAGCTTTGTGGGAGGGTATGTTAGTTTGGGCATTACTGCCCATCTCTGTCTTTCAGAGACATGGGACCCAGACCCAGCACAAATTTTCAATTTCCAATCCATTGGACAAGCTTGCATTTAAATAGGGTTATGGATGGACTCTGCTTCACATGGATAATGCTCCCATTTTTTATTAATGTTAGAGATGACATGAGCTGTATATCTAACCTTTACATCACGTAATTTGTATACACACATTTTTATCTGTAAGGATCACATTCCTAAACTGATGTTCAAGTCTTGCAGTCTCATTCTCCAGTTACCTTAACTCCCACTGGCATAAGGACAATTGAATTTCCAATGTGGAATATGGATTAGCTTAAACAACAGCTCTATCACTGTCATCAGCAAGGAGTGGCCTGAAAAGGGGATAGGATTATCTCTGCATCGATTATAATACATATACAGTCCTTGGAAAGTAATACCATAACAGTCTGACTAACACTAAACTCTATCCTGAAAAAAGAAGTATAGTCTCTGCACTGTGGGTTATGCAATTTTCACACATCCATAAGTACTAATTTGGTAAGCTTATTAATTAAAACTTTACTTGTTTTGGTAAATAACTCCTCACAGTTGTCTATCAATCTTTGGATCTAGAATTAAATTAAAATCTCTCCTTAGTATAACTGGTACATTGGCACTATGTTGACTAGTTAACTCTGATACAAAACCCTCACGGGGTTCTAGGGAGTCTTCATCTGGATTATAGTAATTAGCCAATAGTAATCTATCGTAACAGGTTGAAACTAACACACTTACTCATCCCCATATAATCCTTTCCAATCTGGTGTATCCTCCAATTAAGAAAATTATAAATAAAAATAGTTACTCCATGACTGGCTGATGAGGCACATCTAGCAATTACTATTTCTTTCCAGCAGCATTGTAAAGACCCCAAGGGTGTCAGATTAAACTTTGTTGCAAAAAAATTGTGTTTCTTCCTTATTAACATCTGACATACTGCTTTAACCTTTGGTTGTGCATTGAGGCCTCTTACATTTAATTTAGCCATGAAATAGGGTACCTCACAAACAATTCTCCACTAAAATAGACACACTCAAAAGGCAAAAGATATCTGTCCTCATTTCTCCTCAGTAAATGATTACCTTGAGATCCACATGCAATGATGAAGTCACTAAAGTGAAATAATCACAATGATAGAATATGTTGGATGCTTATATTCATCTATCCATCCATCCGCTCATCCACATGCCCTTTCTCTATTTCTGCATATGGGGTTGGGTGTCACTTCAACAGTGAAAATCTCTTAGCTTAAAAAAGACATACAAAGCTATGACATATATACTTGTTATTAATGAAATTCTGCCAGCCATAAATTACCCATGAACTTTAAAGGTAATACATTACTTATGTGCATGTAAAATCAATGTTTCATTTACAAAATTATGATAGATGCTGATATTGCATGATATAGGTTAGGATTATTCATTCTCAGTCAAAGACTGGGATGCTCTACCTTTGTCCTCCAACATGACAATATCAGTTGGTTTGGACTAAATTGTTGTGCAGCTTCAGGCATTGGCCTATTTGGGCAAGAAAGCTCTGATTTTTGGTGCACCAGTACATCCCTCTTATATCAGCATGCACTGTCATGGGCAGATGTACAGTACATGAGGGAGGAGTCCATACACTAGACAGAAGTCCAGTCCTTGGCAGAATACATCCCATATAGTTATGGCTATTGCAACTGTGATTTAATGAAGAACATTTAGTTTTATTTATCCACTTGAATGATCAGAAATTACTTAGCTGTGAATGCTTAACAGCTGGAAAAGCATACTGGATTTACAGAAAGATATATAAGCAGACTTCTGTGCACAAGATGGGATAAACTTGTTTATAGCTATCAAATAGTATTAACAAGCTAAGACATACTCGGCCCTTATCAGACCCATCATAGAGTATAATGATCCCTTTGTTATGTACCAGCCCAGACACATACACCAATTGGAACATCCGCAAAGGTTCCTTACAAAAAGAGTACAGAGAGTAAATACAATGCCCTACAGTGATCGTCTCAAAGCCCTGTCTCTTCTAAGAGATAATCTTTGCCTGACATACAAAACATCACTTGACCCTGTTTTGATTAATGTTTTGCACATCTGCAAAACAAGCAGCATCAGAACTACTAGATTAAAAGACCTAAACATTGCATGTAACATAAACAGAACATGTTGGAGAGACAGATATGTTTCTCAGAGAATTTTCATTCTCTGGAACAGGCATCCCATCCATGTGAAGCAAAGTTCCTCCCTATCCCTTTTTAAGTGCAACTTGGACCACTGGATAGGCAATTTGAAATTCATCCCGGTCTGGCTCCTATGTCTCTCATGGACATAGGCAGTCAGTATATCACACCTATATAAATCAGATTTGTGGGTCACATTTGGGTTGCACAGCTAGGCTTGTAAGGTCCCTAGTGGTCATTATCTTAGTAAACACCTATGAATGTATGAAATGCTAGGAACTATTCTAAAATAAACTAGATCCTATTAAGTGACAATGTTTCCAAATTCAGTGCTCCCCCAAATGCATAATTATTTCACAAAACCCTGCACAAACATGTAAATTGCTGCATTGAGGCTGCCAGAGGTAAGCCCAGATCTAATACCAAAAATAAACCACTCTGGTAGAATCCTTACCTTAACAGGCTATATAACAAAAGAAAAAAATGTCATGGCCAGAATCAGACAGAGCAACTTGAGACAAGAGCTCTGTGATTCATCTAAAGAAGAAGCTAAGAGGTCAAACAAAGTCCAACAATACCAGTTATAAGATCAAGATGGCCTCCCTGGCTAAGGACACTCACAAAGCCTTCTTCAGCTATACCAGAGGTGATCTGTGTCTCACCTACAAGGCAATATCAGACCCTGCCCTGCTAGAGGTGCTCCATAAGGTATGAAAGTGAGCTGTTTGGGCTTGGATACTAGTTGCACATCTCATTAAAATCCCCTAAATGCCTGTATGGACATGAAATACATCAATTATAAAGGCTATGAAAAAGAACAGTGGAGGCTGCTTGCTTTAGATGGGATCACTATGGAGACCTAAACTCTTACATTTCAAGACCTGTCCCCTCTAGGCTTTTAAATATTATCTAAAATATGGTCCTCCCCATAATGCTTTTTTTAGGCAATACCAAACTAACAAAGCTTACAACATTGCAAAACCAACCAAATTGAATCTAAAGGTGATATTGCTCAATGCCAGTATTCAAAACAAAAAAACTCCACTCCTTCAAAGCTCCTTTCACTCTGGAGAATGAAGATATCTGTACAGTTACCTTGACATAGTTTAAAGCCATGGAATACACCCCAGCAATGCAGGGCTACAATGCCATATACATATCCAGGCCAGCTGCTGTACAGACAGGAACTAAAGGTTGAAGTATGGAGGTATTTTAAACTGCATCAATAGATTCATAGGTAAGTACTAGGCTGGCTGCCCTTGGGAGGGGGCATTTTAAGCCTAGCCAATTTCCCTTTTTCTGCTCAAATAACCTATCTCATTTGGTTATAGATTAAACTTACCCATCACATGGTCGATAATTATATTTTATCCTAATAAGAATAACTGGAATGATACCATAAGTAAGGAGACTCATGCATGTTATAAAGCATTTAGGAGGTGCCTCTGTTCAATAGTACTTCAGGGGGCAGTCCTGGGGTAAATCTTCTGTTTCTCATCTGTAGATCTAAGTTCTGCTTGAGTATAGACAGGATGAACTTTGTTTTACATGGATGGGAAGTCTGTTCCAGTGCAATGGTATCCTCTGTGAGATATACCTATCCATCCAGACCATTCTGTTTATGTTGCAGAAGAGGTTTAGATCCATAGCCCAAGTATTTCTGATGCCATTTGACTTGTTAATGTGCAGTAAATCCATCAGTAATGGGTCAGAGAATGCCTTGTTTGCCAGACACAGATCACCTATTAGCAGTCTCTAGGATACCAAGTATAGTGACAGAACTGTGATTTTGTCTGTGCAGGATGTATTTGTTAGGTCTTGTATTCTTTTAGTAAGGTATCTCTGTGGGAATTCCAGTTGTTGCATGTGTCTGGACAGATACTTGTCAAAGGGGGCATTATATTCAATGACTGATCTAATGAGGATGGAGTAAAGGGGGGACAATGACATCCATAGAGCTAGACACAATCCCTTGGTTAATAATCTGTGCAGTACAGAAGGACCTTCTTACAACAATGGATACATGTTGGTCAGAAGTTAGGTCACTGTCCACATAATCTCCCAAATCATGAACAACTGGGTCAGTTCTTGGGGACATATTGTCAATGTGGTCACTCCCTGTGGTAGATGGCTGCCAAAGGATATAATAATGCATTTTTGACATTTAGTTTCAGTCCATGATTTTGGCACCAATTATTTATTTGGGGCAAACCTTCCCACAGGATGGCTAAGTCATTTGGGGATTCAATGACTGCACCTAGTTTGCAGTCATCTGCAAACTCAGTCAGCCAGAGCCCATTGGTATAGTTTCATATGTAGGTACTAGGCCATTGGCCCTAGGGCCTATATAAGCCTAGCCAAACAGTACCCTGGATTTTGCCACCCAAGAAAATTATTTAGCTTTTACCCCAGAAATGCAGATGCCAAACAGGGGAGGTCCCTTCACAGAACCCTTGAAGACTGCACTGGTGACTGGTCTATATGTGGAAGTAACTTTCCATAATTTGTTTGCATCTTATCTGTGAGGCAGTTTGCACTCCAGTGGGTGACATAAGGGTTTATTCACAGTTTATTTAGCTTTTCTACTATGACTAAATCGGGACTTGTGTCATACGTTTTGGCCAGGTCGAGGTATGCAATGTGTATCATTTTGCCTTCATCCATTGCTTTGGTGACCTTTTCAAAAAAATAACCAAGTTGAGTAAGCATGACCTGCCCTTGATTAATCTAGACTGGGATGGGTCCAGTGTTTGGAGGTCCTTAAGTCCTGATTGATTAATTCCATGATAAGTCTTTCCATGGCTTTGTATAATGAGGTTGGTCAGACTTATGGGTCTGTAATGGCCTGGGTCTGTGGAAGGTCCTCACTTATGCAGTGGAGTGACTGTAGCTCTTGCCCATTCACTTGTAACAAAATCTGTCTGGAGGCTGACATTGAACAGTGTTGTTAAAGATGTGGCTAAATTGTGCTTCATGCTATTTACGATGCAGGCAGGGATATTGTCAGAACCCATCAGTGCATTATTTTTAGCTTTTGATTGCACTTCTAGGACTTGGTTGTGTGTGACAGCTGTACATAAGTCACTTTCAGGTATGTCTTAGGGGAGAGACAGAGAAGAGGGAGGGGTAAAGTTAGAGTTAGATTTATCGGCCACTAAGTTCACTATATCAATAACATCTTGCCCCAAAGCTGCTCAAACAGGATGACATGTTTGAGCTTCTCCACATCCAAATTACTGCAGGCAAAGTCCCATACCATATCATCAGAAGCTATAGGTCCCCCTCCATGATCCAATAAACTCATAACTAATAACTGGAGGCACTTACCATTCAACCCAATATCATATTCATGGGCAACTTTAACTGATACATTATAAACTGAGAATGATACACAACCCCTAATATGCATGCACAGAGATTCCTCTATTTTGCAAACACAAGCACCCTGGATCAGATAGTCCTCATGCCCATGGGGGTTGCAAACATAGTGGACCTGGTCCTCACAAACATCTGGAAATGCTGCACCTCTGCTAGTGTAATGTCCTCTCTAGTAAGATCAGACTATAGAGAATGTCTCCTTTGAAATACAAGAAAAAAACATAACTCCAGCCAACCCAGTAACTGTTTAGATCTATTTTAAGGCAAACTTCCTAGAATTAAGTGATAAACTGGAAGATTTTCAAGCACCCCCCAAACTCTGAGAACGTAGATGCCATTGTGGAATTGTTCACAGAAACCCCTGCATAACCCTGTTAACAGATGCATACAGGCTGCTTTGCCTACCAGAAATAAGCTTAGAACAAAGTTAGAAAACAAGCCACCCTGGTGAAATTAAACTTAAATAGGGTGTACACAAAAGAAAGAAAGTCATAGCAAAGATTAGAAAATGCAATACTCACCAGGATAAAAAAAATCTCGCTTCAATCTAAACAAACAACTCAGTGGGCAGATGAAGTCTATCAAAGGGAATTTTGAGATAAAATTATCCTCCCTGGCCAAGGGTTGCCATAAAACTTACTTTAGTTATGTCCGCACACTTGTGGAACCACCTACACTGAGCTGACTGACAAATTCAGCTCCAGTTTTACCCCCTCTCACCCAAGCCACCCATTAGGAAATACCATCAAAAAGAACCCCACAGCTATCACTAGGGTGCAGGTTCTAATGCAGTCTCCAAGGCCAAGAGCACTGTATCGATGGGTGCCTATAATTTACTTATTTATTTATATAACATTTGTTTACCAGGAAAGTCTGACTAAGACAGAGCCCATTTTCAGCAGATGCCTGGGGAGAAATGCTTCAGACACGTCTTTGGAATGTGGGAGAAAACTGGAGCACCAGAGGAAACCTATGCAAATGTAGGGAGGACATGCAGACTCCACACAGAAGACAACCCATCTGAGAATCAAACCAGAGAACCTCTTGCTATGAGGTGACAATGCTAATTGCTGCACTACTGGCCATCCAATATCCCAGGATGCCTCCTAAAAAGCATGAAACATGACCAATCAAGACTACTGGAGTCACTATTTAACCATAGCCTCCAATAAAGGCTTCATGGTATGCAAATGGAGAACCACAATGATCATACCTCTGCACAAAGGCAGGCCTTCTACCAACCTAGTAAACTACAGATCCATAACTCTGACTTCTGTCACATACAAAGCCATGGAAAGAGTTATCATAGAAATGATTAATAATTACATAGGAAACCTTCAGACACTAGATCCCACCCAGTTAGTTTTCATTAAGGCTAGATCATGCCTACTAACCTGGCGGAATTCTTTGATAAAGTTACTAAGGTAATTGACAAGGGCAAAATAATGCATACTGTCTGCCATGACCTAGCCAAGCATTTGATACAATACCTTACTCAAGCATTGTAAAGAAATTCAAAGAATTAGCTTTAAACCCCTATGTTAAACAATGGATAGCCAGGTGGCTCTAAAATAAGATCCAGGAAGTTAGGACAGAGGAGTTCACCTTCCCAAAGAGGCTGGTCACTAGTGGAGTCCCACAGAGTTCTGTACTGGGTCTGCTCCTTTTTCGAATCTACTTTTCAGAAGTCAAAGCCAGTGTCACAGGCCTCTGGATGACCAAGTCTGCAGATACTTTCAAACTGGGAGCAGTCATAGAATCCCACCAATACACTAATATCCTCTGGGAAGGGATAGCACAGACAAATAACTAATAAATTATAGAGCCACATTTTAAAACTTAGCATCAACAAATGCATGCCTTGAAACGAGCTCATTCATAACACCTCTAAGAGCACACCCAGTAGTTTGGGATATGAAGATATATGGAGACAGTAACTTGGGTTTCTACCAACATGTGCTTCAGGTAGTAATGAAATAATTCTATGTTGATCAATTTATAATTAAGGGTATGGTGTCTAGGTCCAAGGAAGTTATCATTCTGCTGTATGTAGCCCTCATCATCAGAGCCGTCATTGGGTACCACTTCCATGTTGGTATGTTCCTTATCAGGCACATGCAATAATTGGTACATCCACAGAGATTCCTCACAAAAAGAATATAGGATGTAAACAACATGTCTTGTGCAGGTCACCTCAAAGCCCTATCCCTGTACTCTGGCTCCTACAGACTATTGGAGGGTAATCTATGCCTAGCGCACAAAGCATAGGTTTATGGGTTAATAGGTATATACTAGGCTAATGACCACCAGGGCCTTTATAAGCCTAGTTGTGCAATCTTACCCAATTGTGTTCCTATGTACAGTATCATGGGCATTTATTATGGAGGGGTATGTTAGAAAGTTTCTAGAGGTTATGTAGGAGGTATATTAGTTTGGGCATTGCTATATATCTCTGTCTATCAGATCCATGGGCACCAGACCCTGGGTGGATTTCCAATTTCCCATCCATTGTCAAGGTTATGTTTATATAGGGATAGAGATTGATTCTACTTCATATGGATGGGGAGCCTGTTCCAGAGTATGGGGATCTTCTCAGACACATACCTGTCTAGCCAACATGTCTTATTTATGCCACAAGCAAAATGTAAGTCCTTGGATCTAATGGTTCTAATACTGTTTGTCTTGTGGATGTGAGAACAGGTCCATCAGAGCCAGATCTGAGGATTCCTTGCATGGCAGGGATAGATCACATCCTACTAACTTGTAGGAGACAAGAATACAGAGATAGGGCTTTAAGATGATCTGTATAGGACAATGTGCTTATTCCTTGGATTTTCCTTGAAACAAACTTTTATGGGCATTCCAGCTGTTTCATTTGTCTAGTCAGGTACATCCTTAAGGGGCATTATATTTAATGATAGGTCTGAAATGGGCCAAATAAAGTGGCAATATGATTTCCTTGGACCTGGATGACATGCTCTTGCTTATAAGTCGAATGACATCGAATGATTTTCTTACTACCCTGGTCACATATAGGACAAAGGCCAGATTATTGTGTACATATGTTCTCAGATCCCAGATTACTAGGTCATTTGTTAGGGGTGTCTTATCACAGGAGTAATTAGTCTTGCTGACAGTTTAACCCAAATGACATTATAATGCATTTCTTGACATTGAGTTTTAGTCCATGACTTTGGTACCAGTCATTTTGCTATATTAGATCCTGTTGTAAGATATTTGTGTCATTGGGCAATATATGCAATCAATTTGCAGGCATCTGTGAACTTGGTCAGCCAAAGGCCCGGACATTAGCCTTTACTTCTGAGAAGTAGATGCCAAATAGGACTGGATCCAATAGAGAGTCCTGAGGATCCTTGCTGGTGATCAGCCTCTTAGTGGAGGTGGTATCACCAATCTAGATTTTCTGGGTCATGTCTGTGAGCAAGCTAACAATCCATTGAGTTATGTAGGGGTTTATGCCCAGTTCAGTGAGTTAGTCAACTATACCCAAGTGGGATATTGTATCACGCATCTTAGCCAGGTCAAGATAGGTGGTATGTACTGTTTCACCCCCCAGTGACCTTCTCAAGCAAGTTCACCAGGTTTAGTAGGCATAACCTTCCTTTGACAAAGCCAGACTGGGTTGGGTCCAGTGTTTGAAGGTTACTTATGTCTTTGCTGATCATTTACATGATAATTTGTTCCATGGTGCTGCATATTAGACTAATCAGAGTAATAGGTCATTCATTTCAGTTGATGGTCCAGCTTTGTGAAGTGGGATAACTATTGCAATACTCCATTCTTATTGTCTGAAACCTGTTTTTAGGCTATAGCTGAAAAACGACTCAATTGGTCCTGATAGGTCATGTTTCAAGCTATTTAGGATGCATCCCAGGATATTTTCAGGACCCAATGAGGCTCTGTTTTTGGCCTTAGCAAGCACTGCCAAGATCTGCTCCTTGTTAAAAGTTAGGTGGGGTTATGCTAGCAGGTATTTCATGGGGAGAGGTTGAGGGGTGGGGGTGACATTTGAACTGAATTTGTCAGCCAGCAAATTTCCTGTGTCACTCTACTCAGTGAAGGTAGCACCATTGACCACCAGTTCAGCAAAATGATGTATTCTACCTTTGAAGTTTCAGACATAGCTGTAGAAGACCTTGTGGGTGACATTAGCCTGTAAGGCTATCTTGACCTTGTAAATGTCGTTGTTGGAGTTAATTAGTCCTCTTAGTTTCTGCTTAGTTTAATTAGAGAGCCCCTATCATTATGGGAGTTGCTTTTCCTGATTTTAGCCATGACTTTTTTCCTTTTGTTATATATCATATTAAGGTCCTTGGATCCCACTCTGATGGACCTTTTGCATATCAGAAAAAAAAGTATCATCAGAACTAAGCAATCCAGGGACTTAAACCTTGTTTGTGACATAATTAGGACATGTTGTGGAGGGGACAGGTATGTGTCTCAGAGAATACCCTTTCTCTCTCTCTTCCCATCCATGTGAAACAGTGCTCATCCTTAACCCTTTTCAAGTGTAACCTAGACTAGGGTATGGGAAATTGGAAATTCACCCCTTGTCTGGCATCTATGTCTCTAATGAACAGAAGCACCCTGTAAATACTTGACCACCTATGTCATAGCTTACATATACCCCTTAAAATATACATGTTAAAATAAACTCTAGAGTACCAATACTTGTTGAATGCAGTTGGGAAGCATGATTAGGCTTAAAAAGGTCCTTGTGATCATTAGCCTAGCATATACCCATGAACCTATAAAGAAATGGGTGTCTCAGGCAGCCTAACTAAATAATAAGAGTGTAAATTTTTACCCCCTTGGATCTCATCTTTACCAGCCTCCAGTGTCCCACATCCATTCCATGTCTACCTGCTATTCACTTATTCCAGTATTGCTGAAGGCCAGCCATTTACCCTAGGGTCATCCTTGGGGATCATGTTGTCGACAGTTCTGTCTGGTGGGGATTTGTTTATGCCCTACTGACTTCCCTTTTTCCCACTCCCCATGTTTGTTGATTATGTCTTAGGGAAATGTTCCTCTTTGGAACACACCCCCCTTAGGGACCATAGGAAAGAGCACATTCTTTCCCTGCTGCTCTGTCGGTCACCTGAGCTGCTAATTGAACCCAGACTGGCTGGGGTGTACTCAGGACTTTATGTATCTTTATGCCACTAAAACAAGTATACTGAGGGCATTGTTATGCTTGTAAAAAATATGATGTGTTATCAGAAGTTTTACAGAAATGAGTTGATTAAAGTGACTAACAAATTGCAGGGGGAAATTAACAAGGACATTTACAAAAAACGTGTGTTTTAAATGTTGGTGAAAGGGACACATTGTTAAGTTCTATAATAGTGGTAATGGTTATACTAAGTCTAATGTAAATGTTAAATCTGTTGGCAAACATATAAACAAAGTGGAACCCATGGAATGTGATAAAACTAATGATTTATTTTTATTTATTTATTTGAAGTTTGTTTCCCAGGATGGCCCACTGGGCCAGAAGAGCCCATTTTCAACTGAGTCCTGGGGAGAAAAGCTCCACAGAGACAATATAAACAATAACAAGTTATCATTAGTATAGTACAACAAAGACTACAGGTAAAAACATTCTATTTGAAGGTACAGTTTAGTGAAATGCAAAGCAGACATAGATACCATAAGTAACTATTTACAAATATGCAATTTCTACCATTGCACAAAGAGAAGTTAGATCTATTACAACTATAAGTCGATATTTACACATATGTATGTTGCTACTGAGGAAATAATAACAGTAGGGGAAGGATATATAAGATACATGAAGTAAGGGAGAGATGAGTTTAAGGGAGAAAAGAGTAAAGAAGGAAGTTGAGGGTAAGACATATGATGAGTTACTGGGGAATTAATGTAGGATGGAAACAGGAACATTCCCAGAGGGATGATAGGTGAGAGCAAAGTAAGGTTTTGAAGGTATAGAGGCTGCTAGTGGTGTGAATGTGAGGTGGCAGGGAGTACCAGAGATGTGCTAAGGAAAAGGACAATAAAAGTTTGCCTGATGGACGCTCAGGCTTATGCAATTCAATCAGATTTTTGGTACTGGTTCTTAGGAGTCTATTTGGTAGGTGCATTTTAAAGGTTGAGGCAAGGGAGGTGCAAAGAGAGGGACTAAATATGAGTTTGTGAGCATGTATGAGCTGAATGTAGGTAAGATGACTGGGCAACTCTAGCCAATTTAGTTTGTGAAGGGCAGTACAGTGATGGGTGGAGGATCTGTAGCCAGTGGCGAACTTGGAGATTTTGTTGTAACAGGAAGAAAGTTTTGCCTTGAGAGAGGGTTGTCAGTTAGTTAGGAGTGGGGCACTATAAAGGAGAGAAGGGATGAGATATGTTGTAGAGAGAACAAACCTGGGGAGTGAAGTAGCGAGTGCAGCAGTAGAGCATACCTAGCTTCTGGTGTGTTTTTTTTTATATTTGTTTGTAGGTGGGTATCATACTTAAGCTAATCGTCAATGAATACTCCTAGCAGTTTTGCACTGGATACTATTTCAAGAGGTGTATTATTCTGACTGGTGATGGAGAATTAGTTTTTGTCAATCATTGTGGTTTTGGAAGGGGTAAATATAATAAGTTTGTATTTTGATGCATTGAGTGCCAAGTGGTTATCTAACACCCATTGTTCAGTGGTGGAGAAGGCATCTTGGGTTAATTTTATGAGAGTGGAGGTGGAGGTGGCAGAACAGATAATTGTTGAATCATCAGCGTATTGGATAAGTTTTGCATTAGAGATGGTGTGGTGCAAGTCATTAATGAATATACTGAACAGTAGGGGACCTAATATGGAACCCTGGGGTACACCAGTGGGAGTATTGATGAATGGAAAAGTGGCTTTTTTCCATTTGACTACTTGTTGCCTATTAGAGAGGTAGCTGGTAAACCAGTCACTAGAGGAGGGGGAAAGATTTAGGTTAGAGAGTTTAGTTAGGTGAAGGTTGTGAGAGATGTTATCAAAGGCCTTAGAAAGGTCTAGAAGGAGGTTAGACACAGTACAACCAGAGTCGCGGGCTTTGTTCACAGTTTCGAGGAAGGAGAGGAGGGCGGTAATGGTGCTGTGACCAGGCCTGAATCCATGTTGTGTGGGAGTAAGCAGGTGGTTGTCTATGAGGTATGGTGAGAGTTGTAGATGGATACATTTTTCAAGAAGTTTAGAGATGGGGATAAGATGGTGATAGGATGGAAATTAGAGATGTTATTGTTACTGAATAGACTGATAGACTGGTTGAAACAGCATTTTGCTACTGTGTCATTACTATAATAATTTAGTGTCCTATATTAGCTGATGATAGAGAGTTAGAGAGGCTGTTAGACTCTGGTATTACAATAACCCTCGTTAAATGTCAATATATCTCCAAGTAAGTCTTTCTCACAGACAAATGTAGGGGTTACATGCATTCATTGAGATAAAAAAATGATATCCCACTGCCAAGTTAGAAACCCAGACAGAGTGGATGCAGTGCTATGTTTTACACATGATGTGATCATTAAGATAAAAGTCCACCATTTCAAAAACTATGGGTGCAGTGGGAATGAAAAAGTATAGCTAACACACCATCTCCACAATTTCACGAGATAGAGCTGCAAGGTCCATATGCTTGGGCCATACCACTACACTCCTCTGTGGTGGGAAGATGGCACTCATCAATAACTGTTTCCATTTGTAAATCAGAATTCAGTAACAGCCCATGAATAATGTTAAAAAGTTGCAATGGAATAAGGATATGGGTGAGCATACAGGGAAACAAGGACCTTAATTCTCCTGTAGATGACAAGAGGCTGCAGCAGGAAGAGAGTGAGGTCAAAAAGGAGCTAAAGGTTGACATAACACATAAAGATTAAAAGTAGGAAACATTCAATGAACCTGTTGTATGGCCTGCAAAATCCCTAACAGAGATCCTGAAAGCAGAGAGATCCCCAAGAAAAAGAACAAATAATTCAAAGTAACTCACACTAAAAAGCCACTTCAGTGAAGAAAACAGGGAGGGTATTGATTCAGAGAAACCGGATGGGGAGGTTTTCAAGTTAGGAAAACAGGCTGGTAACTACACTAAATATTAGCCTGAACTACCATTCTAGAGTGAAGGATGGGATACAGAGTCTTCAGGATTAGTATCAGTGGTGGAAAAAGCAGAACACTTTATTCAAAGAAAGTCACTATTGGGGAAAATCTAGAAGTAGTTGACCTTCAAGGGAGAACATGGAAGGGTAAGACTGTGAGCAGTGCCCCCCCCCAAAAAAAAAGACATATCTAGTGTGGTATAAGAAGAAGTTACTGCACCCCTTTATCTGTCTTACACTTACTTTGAAATATAAAAATGTACAGTTATATAGGGTAAACAACTGGTAAAAGGAAATAGCACCCAGTTATTGGTGCCTAACCAATTCAGAGAGTTACAGATAACACTGAAATGTAGACATAAGCCGGAAAGGTAACCATTTGAAATGTCAGGACCCGCTAGAGCAAGTCTCAAAATACAGAGACTGAATGGCTAAAAGAACAGACTTACATATTCTAAGCTTGAGATGCCATTTCTCAGAATATTCCCTTTTCTCCAAGGTATGGCGATCTCAGAGTTGGAATATATAAGTTGGTTTGCCCCCTCTCCTGCAAAAAGAAGTTTTAAGGAGCAAATCAGTTCTGGAGATTCTCTCTTCGCCTATGTTTTTGGCCTATTTTTTTTTTACTTGTTGCCACTTGGCATTTCATCTGTCAACATTTCAATATAGACCCTCCTGGAAAGACATCTATTTATAGATAAAACCAAAATCTGGGTTTTAGCCAGATTTTAATCACTGAGTATAATGGAAAAGATAGAAAAGTTTTGTGAGAGGTGTCCCAAGTATCAGAAAACAGCCCTCAGTCCTTGCTTCAGAATCCTATGACTATACATATCTAAAATATACATTTTGAAAGGACTGCCTGGCTATTGGTGAACCAGTGCTTAAACTCAGCAGTGGGTAGCAATAAATACTAATTATTCTGCATTATGCAACTAAATATCCAGAAGCAGCCCTCCTTGGAAAACTAAATCCAAGCACACAGCAAAATAATTGGTCTTACTACTTACCAGGGCAGGATGACAAAAGAAATACTCACTGACCAAGGAATACACTTTATGACAAAGATTATACACCAGTTTTGCTAAAGCTTTATGGTATACCAGCTTAGAACTCCCATGTACCATCTTCAAAATGATGGCCTATTAAAACAGTTTAACAGGGCATTAAAATTAATGTTAAAAAATGTCACTGAAGAGAATGGGAAAATCTGGGATCAACTAATGCCATATCTTCTGTTTGCCATTCTGGAGGTTGCACCAGCATCCACAGGATTCAGTCCATTAAACTCCTTTATGGGAGACATCTCAGATGATTGCTAGATATTAGTGAAGATATATGGGAAGAGGATAAAACTCCATTTAAGATGGTATTAGAGCATTACATCTCTATACAGGAAATATTAAGAATTGCAATGCCTATAGTCCACAAACACATGCAGAGATTGCAAGCTGCTCAATAGAAACTGTATAATAGGAAAGAGAGTTTGCTGCCAATGATCAATTACTAGTTTTAGTTCCTTCAGCTTAGAGAAATTTTTTGACCAAATGGTAGGGACCCTTTGAGACAGTAGAAAGTATTAGTGACATAAATTATAAAGTAAAAAAAAAAAACAGGTAAATTAAGTCCACAGCAAATGCATCATACAGATGTCTTAAAGCATTGGAGAGACAGAGACAGCACTAGTAAGTCTGGTAGCAGATACTAGGGATCCCAGAATAGAAAAAGAGTTATTGTCCATACATGAGGTGGTAATAGCTGAGAACCTGTTAAGTCCCAAGTTTCTGCTCTGGAATAACTCTGTCTGAAAATGTTAACTTTATTCCCTACGTGATACCTGACTTCCAGAGAAGAGCAGTTCAAACAAGCAGGTAAACTGACAAATGAACTGTGTTGCTACAGAATGATATGTGGAAGACAAAAATGCATTCTGAAGAATTCAGTCTGTGTATTTTTCAAATATCATACAGTGAAGAAAAAGTGATGTTTTCCATCTGAGGTACACTAAATGTGTGGCTTCCTCATTCCAGGTACAGGTTTCAACATGACTTCCAAAATGAATACGAAGTACAAAACTAGTGTCGTTTTATAAGTGCAGGTCCCACACACTCATCAAATGCATACACATCACCTCCATATTTACACAACACTAGGTAAGGGAGAAGCACTCCAAAACAATCCACAGCAGTCCCAGATAATCAACTTATGTTACTCTAACATGAAAGAGAGAGAGAGAGAGCAAGTAACTTCCAGTTAGCATGTTAATAGGTTCATAGGTTCATAGGATGATACTAGGCTATTGGCCCAGAGGCCCTTATAAGCCTAGCCAAGAATTTCACCCATGTTTCCTCAAAGTCAGAACCTGTTTCCCTTGTCCATCAGGGACACAGGTGGGATCCCAGTTGTATATTTGTTGTTTCCCATCCAGTCATCCAGGTTCCTCTTAAAGAGGGCTAGAGAGGTACTCTGATTAACAAAGAGAGGGAGTCTATTTCACAGATGGGGGAGACTTTGGGACACAAATCTATCCTGCCAACAAGTTCTATTAATGGCAAGATAGATTTAGGTTAAGGCCTTGCATGCAGGTTGTGTGAGTGGACATTGTCTTACAGATGTGCAGCAACTCCATCAAGGCTGGGTCTGAAATGACCTTGTATGCCAGACACAGGCCACCTCTTAGTAATCTGTATGAGACTGAGTAGAGGGACAGGGCTTTTAGCCTATCTGTATAGGATAGGTGTTTGAGACCCTGGATTTTCCTGGTCAGGAGCCTCTGTGGTCTCCCCAGCTGCTGCATGTGCTTGGCAAGGTACATGCCAAAGGGGGCATTATACCCGATAATGGGTCTGATGGGTCTGATAATGGAGGAGTACTGGGATGTTATCACCTCCTTGTTCCTGGATGAAATACCCTTATTTATGAGATAGAAGGATACAAGGAGAAGCCTTATGTATGTATGCATGTATCTAGCTAGTCAGTTAAGTGACTAGATGGGTTAGTTGCTCATAGGGTTAAAAAAGTGTACATTTTAATGTCACTGAACCCATGTATGAAGGAAAATATATGAATATTTGAATGAGATGCTTTTACAAAAAATAGACAACTGCAAAATTACAGTTATCATTAGATAAACATAAGGTGAGATACGTGCTCTAAATTATAACTTAAAATAATGAAAAAAGATTATTTTGCCAGAATAAATTGTGCATTAATGATATACATATACATGCATCATCTTCACGTTTAATATTTTGACAGTCATGTACCAAAGAACTTGTAAACTTAAGAATGCAATTTTGAATTTAGTAGAGTCCACTGGAATTTTGCTGCAGATAGATCTGTACTCTTTTCTTTTTTAACTGACTTTATTTTGTTTTGTAAGATGCAGATTTCAAGAGTTATCATTGAGATTGTACCCTGGAGTTAATGTTTACTTGTGTTGGTCCACTTAGACTATTTGAATGTTAAATTTCATAGATGTAATACTTTGATATTATATTTTACTAAGGTTTCTGTACTGGAGTAATGTACTTCTTAAATTATCCTGATTTTGCAGAACATCACTGATTTTACCTCTTATTTTTGCCTTGTCCCTCATACATTTTGGATTTACTGAAAAATAATTAAGGACTACAGTAAGTCAATGAAATCAGATATTAGAATTCCATAGTTCATATTGCTCCGAATAAGCATGATGTTTCAAAACCTGTTGTTCTATTAACTTTTTTAAGGAATTAGACAGAAAATTAAAAATTGACCCTGATTTAGGGCCTTTATCCCCCATTATTTCTTGCATTGTCTCTTACTCTTGAACAAAGAAGTTAAGAGCTATGTGGATTAGAGTTAATTAGACTAAGACTGCCAGAGAAATGCTGGTATACAAAGGTCTTAACATATTGTTTTAAGGAATTAAGGACATGATGTAGCTAGTCTATCAGCATGTGTATAAACTTACACATGACTGGAGTGACAGTAATGGGGCTAGCAGATGTGTAAAGTTCAAGTAACATATGTAGAGTGTAACAAAGCTGTAACACAGTACCATAAGGGAAAAGTCAATTCCTTTAGTAAAGCCTGCTTTTTTTTCATTTATTACAATGCAGGCATTAGTCAGAAAACTAAACATCTTTCAAATAATAGAAATGCAGTAAGACTTTAAACTGAGTATGTTTATTAGATTAAACCAGATATTTGTAAATGAATTGCACTTTTTTGTTGAGTTTCTGAAATTGTAATTGATCTAAATGTTAAGCACAGCCTGCAGTGAATGCAAAGTTATTTGCAATGCACAATGAACACTCCATGCAGTATTTCAGAGCTATAATAACTAGGCTACAATTGCAAAAATGTTTAATCATTTCAGTTAACCAAAAGTACAGCACTATTTTAAGGAATTAGATGTACTATGTTTCCCTGTTATCACAGCCATCTGCGTCATAGTTTTCTTTCTTACAGCTGTCTACAAGTAGTTCTTAAGCCTCTGCAAATCCTTAGCTTTTTTCTAGTTTCTTCCTGTGTGGCACCAAATTAAAAGCCTTGACAAAGACCAGGAAATCATGTCAACATACAATCACCTATTAAAGTCCTCCTATAACCATGTTAAAATATAGAATAGGTTAAAGTAGCAGCTCTTTTTTGACAAGAACTGATGTTGATTGCTGTTATGAAGAATCTTTTAGGAAAGCAATCAATCATTTCTGTCTCTATGACTTTCTGTTTGATTGGGAGGTCTGTAGTTACACAAGTTTTCCCTGCATCATCATTTATAGAACCACTCTTGCCATCTTCGACTTTTCACACTTTTCAACTAGTCATAGGTCAGTTGAATATCTCCATGAAATGTTCCAGCACATTGCTTAGCTTCCTTGTTGCCCCGAAAAGCAGATTATTGGGACCCCGTGCCTTATCTTACCTGAAGGCATAAGTTCCTCTACACCTTCCCCATCTTTATCTTATTGTATGCCTGCTGCACTATCTAGCTTACTATATTGTTTTTAAACCTGATGTCCTCTACAATTTTTCCTTTGTGAAGACTGAACTGATATTCTTTTCAGTATATATTTTTCCCCTGTTTAGCATGATATGTCTCCTATGTTGTCTCACCCTGAGCAGGTGTGCCTCTCCCTTTCTCATTTATATAATATACCAAAAAAGGTTTTATTGTCTCTCTTAATCAGATTTCAATCTCTCTCTCTCTCTTTCTAGGCTTGCACCTTTGCTGGCCTCTCCTACTTTGCAACCCTTATATTTGCCTGCTTCTACTGAACCTAAAAAAGTCCCCTTCTCTGTTTTAGTCACTTTAGCTGTTTCCCTATGTGCCACTATCACATTCTATAAAACAGAATAGCATCTTAGCTTATTTTGTTTCTTCTTCATACTACTGTCTATAACCCAGCATGTTTTGTTTTTGACCCACCCTGAATGAAGATTTAAGCAGCATTTTCACTTCCTTTTTTAGCACTAGATTATCTTTGAACTTCTTCCACAGTTCTGCTCCTTTAAGTTCTCACGGTAGAGTCTTTGTTTTGCATTCTCAACCTTTTCCCACTGTGAACCATCCAGAGTCGTGCTGTGTGTTGCTAACAGTGCCTTTCTCCTGGCATCATTGATTTCATCCTCCCTGATGAATTTCAACCTCCAGAATTCCATCCTTACTGACATAGTTCCAGACAATTAGCATGAATCCAATTATGGTCAAGGACCTGTGTCACCTTCCACCACTCGTCATTTCCCGAGAAGATTCAGATTCCCCATGACAATAACCATGTTCTTGCTTTGCCACTCCTTAATTCTTTAATCTGATCTGTTAAAGCCCCCAGATATCTATGGTAAAATATACTAATGCATATGCTCTCACCTTATTCTGCCTTAACCATCAGGACATTTATGCTTGTCTCTGACACTGCTACCCTCTCCAACTTCATGTGATAGTGTTTCTCTTAACTCTCTGCTGTCACAGTTTTTTGCCCTTCTTTATATGAATTGCCAAAGAGCATCCTTATTTTTCCACTATGTCATTCCAGAGCAGCTAATACCCTGATATCTTCATGAACTACCATACTTGAGTGCCTTAGCAAAGGTAGAAATCCATTTTTTTTTATTTTAGTTAAGCATATGAGAAAAGTTTGGTGGAGTCGGATAGAATCTATTGAAATACAAATTTCTGATTCTTTTCCAAAAATTATCACTCATGCTGGCTTTAAGGTATTCAATTATACCACTCTTAACATTAACAACACATGTGCACAACTTTTAAGCAAGGGTATGAAGTTCATACCGATGAAGGGCTGGAATATCATAGACAGCATAAAAGAGGTCAAGAAATACTGTTGAAAGTTGAATTTGGCTTTGCAGTTTGACAAGCAACCCCAAGGTGAACAAAGAAGCCTAGGCATAGCAGGGACAACTCTAAAGAAAAAAAGTACGTATATCCCCACAGCTAATCCCCATGTGACGAATTTTGAACGTCTAGTCTGCAATGATATGTATTGGTTATACAATAAGGAAAAACATCTGAGTGGGCAAGCAGCAGACAATCTATCCATGAAGGAGAGGCAATGTTTACGAGACCTCACCTTGAACAAGGACATCAGAGTTATGAAACCCGACAAGGGAGGAGGGGCCGTGATTTTTTCCACCAAAGATTACGACCAGGAGATAGACAACATTCTACATCATTCAGGGAATTATGAAAACATATCCTTAAACCAGGTGAACATCGGACACAAGCGCATTGACCTTATACTGGAAGAATATCTTATCGACAACAGGATTAACAACGAGACCTATTCCTTTTTGAAAGTGGATAACCCAGTCTTAGCAAAGATGGTGGGCATACCCAAGGTACACAAATCCATTGAGCAACCCCCCTTCCGTCCTATTGTGTCAGGTTCGAGATCCAAGACATTCAAAATAGGACAACTGATAGATGGATGGCTCAAAAAGATTTATGAAGGTATTCCTCACATCATCAAGGATTCTTGGAGATTTTTAGGGGCCATAAAGGAAGATCTTCAGGACTCCAATTTCATTTTGTTGACTGTAGACGTGGTAGATCTATTTTCCAGCATTCCTAGGACCGAAGGGTTGGAATATTTTGAAAGAAGTCTTACGAAGTTCACGGATTTTTCTTGGGACAAGGTCAGTCTTCTGTGCGACATGATGTCTCTGGTGTTGGACTACAACTATATTTTGCACCAAGGTGAATACTTCAGACAGACTAGGGGAGTTGCGATGGGAGCGGCTTGTGCCCCCATCTTTGCGAATTTGGTCCTGGCAGAATGGGAATCTGAGTACATCTTCAAAAGTCCACACTTCAACAACATCGCCCTATACGCCAGATACCTGGACGATATTTTCATCCTGTGGAAGGAATCTGAGGCTAAACTTTTGGAATTTATGACCTTTCTCAATCAGACAGTGGATTTTCTCCAATTCACTTTTGATTACAGCCATGAAGAAATGTCATATTTAGATGTCTTACTAACAAAAAAGGACAGTGGATTTTCTTCCAGAATTTATAGAAAACCCACCTTTTCCAACGATTATGTCCATTACAGCAGTAACCATCCTCCTCACATCTTCAGCAACATAGTTAAAGGTCAATGCATTTGTGTGGCAAGGATGACTTCTAACAAATATATGGTGGAAAAGGAAATGGACATTATCAAGGACATGTTCATTACAAGAGCCTACCCTGAGAAAATGGTGGAAGGGGTCATCAATTATGTGACCCGGGAATGGGGTAAGAAATACCTTCCACTTTTGGGCACATTTACACCCATTGCCAAAGAAGATACCCCATATACATCTGGAGGTAGGGTATGTGTACTCATGTATTCCCCCAAAACTTATTTGATACAAGAAATATTGGAAAGGCATTGGCAAACTCTGACGATCATTGACAAGGAGCAAATCTTGGGTAATAAACCCAGATGTGTTTTTAAAACAGCTCCAAATATAAAGAGAATATTGCAAAAAGAAGGTCACACCACAATACAAGGGGACATAGATAAAGGGACCACAAAATGTGGTAACTGCAAGCAATGTAAATACATCAATACAAGCAAAACAATCAAGATAAATGATATATGTCACACAATTATTAAATCAAAAAAGGGGAATTGTAAAAGTAAACAGGTGGTCTACGTGGCCATATGTACAGTATGCAACGCCCATTACATTGGGAAAACTGAAAGACAACTAAACAGACGGATTTATGAACACCAGTACAGAATAGGGAAGGGGGACACAAAAAATGCACTATGTAGACATATTTTAGATAAAGGTGCGGAACATAGCTTTCTTTTTTCCATCATCGAGCAGGTGGAGTATACACCATTCGGAGGTGATTGGAAAACTAAGTTAGCACTATGTGAAAGTAAGTGGCAAATCCTGACAGACTCCACAAGACCCCCAGGTCTTAATGATTTCATTAGCTTGAAACCATTTTTAGCCTTGGAATAACCTATTAAACATCAAATAATATGATTTGTACACCTGAGGCACATAATAATGTATTTACACGAACTATTTGAATGTCAAGGTATACATATAAGCATGTTTCAGCAAGATTATAATGCAAACAATGGGTGTTACATAAAATTTACAATTAATTTTAAAAGTATATTTTGTACATATATATATATATTTTTTACCAAATTTGCATATGATTATGTATTTTGTTTTTAGACACTCACACATTAGTAGTGTTATAGACTTATGAATTAGTTGAATTTGAAAACCATGGTTATGTCTTTTTAAATAGTCAAAATGTTTTTGGCGGTTTTTTATTAATTTATCAATTAAGGAGATAACCAGTTATGTATTTAAACTCTGACTTAGGAGAGAATATTTGTTCTGATGAAGGCTGGGGACAGCTGAAAGTGCTAAACGTGAATAAAGAAACTAACTTTTTATTTAACCAAAGAGTGTCGTGAATCTTTACACAAGAGGCGAGGATACTGTCTATACACATCAGTAGGGTTCTATCCGACTCCACCAAACCATTCTTGTGTTGTGCTTTTGTGACTTTATATGAGAAAAGTTGACTTCACAAAGCTCATCAATAAGCTAAGCGTGATCAGGATGAATAAGGCCTTTGCAAAATGGCTTGGATCCAGTTTATCTGAGAAACAGACCAAAGTAGTATTCAATAGCCAAATAAAAGTCTCCTTTATAAACAGAAAAGGAAATCCTTGGGGTTTAACCACATAGTCTCTATTTTAAATATATCAAAAATATGCTGGCCTTAGATGATAGTCAGTGAACTACATATGCAGGTGAGATAAAAAACTATGTCTTGAGTAAGGTAGGAACATGCCTATTTAAAAATGAAAGTGTTCACAGAGAAGATTAATGAATGGGCAATAGTTAATGGCAATGTAAGAGACAAAGAGACTAAAAAATATATATTTTTATGAGCTGAGGTAGAAATAAAGCTAACAAAAGTTGTAAATGGAATGCAATGGAAGAACACCACTAAACCCTGGTAAATAAATTTAAACAAATAAAATAAATTAATTAAGATACTTGTATTTAACAAATTCAACACTGATTTAGATAATAGGCTCATATTTCTATACCATACAGAACTAATCTGCAGGAAAAATAACAATATGACTGGTTTACTACTAATGGTCTTCTTTTACATCTAATTGGACCAGTAATGGTATTTGTTAGTGGGGTAAGTTACTTTTCTGAATGCTCATCCAAACCAGTTCTACACAAAAAAAGTTCCCAATCAAATCTCAGTTCATCTCTGGTTAAAATAAAACACTAGTTGTCAAAACCTCTTAGATGTCTGTTGGCTTGTCCTTCCCCATGGTGCAGAGAGATGACTGTGACCCATGTGATCTATGCTTGACTAGATGCACTGGCATTGGAGGGTTTGGTCCAGATGGATGGAACTGAGCAGCTCATTGCAACTTGCCCATCCAGGGTGGAGGTAGGTGGCACTGATCCATTGACTGGCAGATGCCTTTTGAGAGATCTGGGTGTAGAACCCACAGTTTATTAGCCTACTGATGGTCCTACTTGCTACCATCAACACATTTTATAAAAATAGCGAACTATGCGTAGTTGCATGTATGCATCCCATTGCATGCAAAAAGTGTAGAGTTCATGAGAGATGGGAGTGGATAATGATCCAGGGTCAAGGACGGGACAGTTTGCTGGATCAGACAGAATGTCCCTTTCCCTATCATCTTATCCTCACTTCTCTAGAGAATGAATGAACTGATAAGACACGCTATTCAGGAAACCACTGGGATGTAGGTTCTTCGCCCAATCAGACGTACGTGACTTCTACCCCAACATTGAAATGAGTGCATCAATGGAGGTGAAGAAAGGGAACTATTGGGAGAATTTACTGAGTAGGGGAAAAAGTCCCTGACTCTTCAGCCCATGGATGTCAAGAATATAAAAATGTTAAGTAGTAATGCTCTTAATTTCATTTAGATATTCTCAGCCATTTTCTGAACATAAATAACAGAATATGCCTATGTTGCTGAATGAGACCCCACTGAGTCTTTAGAGCATAATTTAAAATATAAAGACTATCTATATGATTTTTAATCCTTAGCATTTTCACCATATGAAATAAATGTTACTGATCATTACTCTAAAACATCAATAATATGACATATTTATACAAACATCTATATATATATGTATATATATATATATATATATATATATATATATATATATATATATATATATATGTATATATAGATTCACTTTGGAAACTTAAAATACTGAAATATCGAATTTCAGTATCTCGAGACCAAAGTGTCGAATCTGCAGTTGCACGAATGTTGAGAATGTCGAATACAGAAATGTCGAACATGTCGGGGTGATGGCACGTTTGGTAAGTGTAATATTTTTTAAGGGTTTTGGGCAGGGTTTGTGTGTGTGTGTGTGAGTGTGTTGGGGAGTTTTAGATGTGAATTAGGGTAGGTAGGTAAGAGTATGAGTGTGTAAGTGTTGAGAGTGGTTGTGTTTGTATGTATGTGATGTGTGTTTGTGTAAGGGGGGTGTAGAATGTGTGGTAGTGGGTTTGCTGTCTTCCAGTTTTAGTGCAACCTCGAGTTAGTATATATAAGTAGGGTGGGGTGCAGGGGCTTGCCCCCTGCTTTTAGTAAGGATGTGTGTGTGTGTGTGTGTGTGCGTGTGTGCATGCTAGTTTTGTTGTGTGCATGTGTGTTGGTTTGGTTTGTTATAGTGTCGGCGGGTAGGTGTATTTGTGTTTGTGTGGTGTAGTGTTTTGTTTATGTTTCGTTCATAGTTTTAAATTTCGTGGCTTTGAAGTTTTGGGTTTGTGATTTTCGGCTTTATAGTCTCAAGATACTGAAATTCGATATTTCAGGATTTCGAGATTATAAAGTGAATCCATATGTATGTATATATATATATATATATATATATATATATATATATATATATATATATATAGATATATGTGATCATATCATCAAATATCAAACACTTTAAATACCAAACAGAAACAATGGTCATTTAAGACTTAATGCAAGGAGCACATCTACCTGCACTCCCGCACCTATGCTAATTATATACAGCAACTCTGAGAACACATCACAGTGGGGTAAGGGCAAATTCCTTGCCCCACAGCAAAGAGATCTCACATAGAAAGCACATAGGAACAGAGCATTTGATTTTCTGAGAGATCACTCTTATTAACCAGAACACAAAGCATTTGCTCTTCTGATGGTTTTACTGGGACTTGTCTTACTTTTAGGGCCAATATAAATGCCAATAAAAACTTAGGCTTCAAATTATAACAGGCATTAATGCATTTAATTTAAAGATTTTGGACATCTGGGAGGAGGTAGGCAAAAAAATGTCCTCCTCATCTGCAGACATCTTGGAAACTGTCCATGACTATCCTTGACTTTTCTTCTGTGAGTAAACCTCATGTTATTAATTACTTACATGTACTAATTTTCTTTGGGGGAAATGAACTCTGGACTAGAGTATTTAGAAACAGTGTAGAGTATAATATTCTTTTCTAGCAGCCAGCTCTGGAGACAGAGAGGTAGAAGGTCTTGACTATGATCTGGGTGACTAGAGTTCAGGTAGTGGTTTAGGTACCTGATGGACCTAGCCTGAGAGGATGGGCATGTTTATTCTGGATGATGGGCATGGAAGAAATGACCATGCACTGCCAAAATCCCTAGGAGGAAGGATATCAATGCAAATGTGTAATCAGTAGGTGGGCAATAGGCTCACCAAGCCACCAATTTATTTGTGATTGCCTTCAACTCTGATGTGCAGAGATTGGAATATCTGTATGGGCCTTCTCAGTGATGCAGATTACACATTCCCTATACTGGGGCAGAATTAAACAATTTCAAATGCTGTCATGCAGAATACTGGCAGGGGCATAAAGCACTCTCATGGCTGCCGGTTGGCAGTGTCCTGCAAATAACCCTCTCTCTGATCATGGGTGAAATTCCTGGGTATGGAATGGAATGGGTAATGTCCAGCTGAGGGGGGCTTTATGGTTGACAGGCACAGGAGCAAAAAACACATCAAATAATATTATTTTATAGTATTCTTCTTTGCCTCTACATATGATGGTACAGAATATACTAAGGATCACTTTTTGAGATTAGAAAGATATACTAGTATTGAAGTAGAATTTAAACATGAGCTTGATGTTATGGTTAACAGTTTTGCACCGCACTACTATAATAATACTGAATTGATGGATGAAACTGATAAGGTTGTGGACAGGAGAAATGAAGTGGCTCTTCCAGCTGTAAGTACTGAAAGTACATACAGTATGAGTAAACTTCAGGAAGTGGTTAGGATGCATTTTTACTAAGTAGTCTTTAGACAGTCAGGTGAAATATGGCATGCTTAAGTTTTGGTAGGTTCCTGTTGTAATTTCAAAGACTACAAATTATTATGCTCAGAGTTTCAAGATCATTGGAAGGATTGTAGGAGAACATATACTAAGACTGAGATTATGATATTCTGGAAAATTCCCATACTCTGCCTAACTGTGATATCAGACTTAATATATGTAGTTGGAGGAGACAGGGACTTGCTTCACTGCAAAAGTGCTTTAAAAGGTAAAACAGTCATAGAACCAAAGTTTATTATTATGTATTTATTTATTTCTGTTAGTATAAGACTGACAATTGTGGGTCTCACAGTTGTAATACTGAGGCAGTTTTCATAGTTCATATAATCAACTCAGGAGTCAACACTCAGATAAATCAGCTCTTTATCTAATGCATGCAGAATCCAAAATGTACTAATTTGGAAGAAAATCATACCAAAAACTGACATACCTGCTTTTGGTCATGGTTCCTGATACCGTTTGCTGTAAGTCCTCCATTCTTTATGTGCAAAGGATAGGTCTTGACCATGCATCCCAACAGTCTAGTTTTCAATGAGAGTGAAGTTTATAGGTTCATAAGTTCATAGTTTATTACTAAGCTAACTGCCCTTGTGAGCCATTTTAGGCCTAGCCAATTATCCCTTGTGAGACTCAAACCTTGCACCTTGTGTTTGTAAGGCAAACACCTTAGCCATTAATAACTTCAATTTCTGGGCCAGAAACCACTCCTTTTGTGGTAGATAGGCTACCTAGTGCTTACCGTTCCAACTGATAAGCTAAAAGGCTTCCTTCTAACACAGAAAAGCTTGGGTGGGCTCAGAAGCTTACAAACAGTCCTGGATAAAGCAAATCTGTATCTGGACTAGACTAGTTACAGGAAAGGCAGAAAACAAGCTTAGAAGCTTAGATTTTTTTTGTACAGAAAAGCAGCTAAAACAGCACTAAAAGACTTCAGACCAGTGATGAGTGGAGTACCACAGGGTTCAGTCCTGGATCCTCTCCTGTTTGGTATCTACTTCTCTGAAGTACAGGCTTACACAGACGGTCTTTGGCTAATGAAGTTCGCAGATGACTGCAAACTAGGAGCCATAATCGAAACTCCTAGTGATGTGGACATCCTACAAAAGGGCCTCACTGAAACAGATGCCTGGTGTCAAAGCCATGGCCTCAAGCTCAATGCCAAAAAGTGCATTGTCATCCCCTTTGGTAAAAACTCTGTACCCATGAACTATAACATAGGTAGTAGTATACTTAACACCGAATGTGTGATAAGAGACCTTAGGACACAGGTGGACAGTAGTCTCTCCTTTGATAATCACATTGCCACAGTAGTCAGGAAATCCTTCTACGTGGCACACCTCATCACAAAAGGTTTCTCATCCAGAAAAAAAGAGGTCATTGTTCCCCTTTACTCATCACTCATTAGACCTATTATAGAGTACAGCTCCCCTTTTGGTATGTACCTCACAAGACATCTACAACAACTGGAAAGGCCGCAGAAATACCTCACAAAGAGGATTACCAGCCTCAAACAGATGCCCTACGCAGACCGTCTCAAAAAACTCCAGCTTTACTCCATCGTATATTGCCTACTCAGAGGTGATCCCTGCCTAACAAACAAAGCTATGTCAAACCCAGACCTGTTGGACATGATCCACTTAAAGAAATCCCAATCCCTATGAGCTACACGCTCTAGGGACCTAAACCTAGTCACCACAATAAACAGAACATGCCGGAGGGATAGATTCCTGTCCCAGAGACTTCCCATACTCTGGAATAAACTACCTATCTATATCAAACAAAGCTCCTCATTAGCACTCTTCAAGAAAAATCTTGATAATTGGATGAGAAATAGGAAATTCACCCCAGGGATCACTTCTGTGGCTCTGCTTGACAGTGGCACAGGAAAATAATTTTCTTGGGTGGCAAAAGTCAGGGTACTTTTTGCCTGGGCTTGTATAGTCCCTAGGGCCGATAGCCTAGTATCTACCTATGAACCTATAAAAACAATTGAAGTGCAGTGCAAACAAGCATACTTGAGTGCCTAGCAATATTAGAGCAAATACTGTTTATATAAATGCAATTTATTCAAACTGTATTCTGAACTGAATTGAATTATTGTTTTATTCAACTCTGAAGAGTTAAAAAGTGCCAAAAAATATACTTGTCAGCTGAGAAGCCCACTCAGTCAGAACACAAGGAGATTCTAGCAAAATGTTTATTTTTTTAGTAAAGTGGAAAGGGAGAAAACAGGAACAGAAGATAATTCAAGGTTAAGAACCTAAGTGGGTTGGCCTTCTCAAATGTTCTCTCTGTATTAGGTAGAATGAGCTAATGATACTAGATTGGGAGAAGTGTCCCAGTTTCCCATAATCTATGAATAACAGAATTATTATTAGTTTTTAAGCTACTCCATTATACTTCTAGACACTTATCATGGTTAGCTCAGACTGGAGAGTGTCATTGGACCAGCTATGCTTAATTGGTAGAAAGCCTTGCATCAAGTCAGGATTAGACAAAAGGGGCAAACAGGTAGGCAATTATGACCAATTAGTTCAATAATGATCATTCTTGTTTCTTCTTCCTGATTAGAGGAGAGAGTTGGGAAGTTTTGGGAAGTATATAAGATGGAGAACAGATAATCCTCTACAATGATGGCAATCACCAGTCTGGTTTTGTACTAACAGTTATTTAGGTGAAATTTGCAACACTATATAATTGAAACATTTATAGGTCTGTTTTTCAGGTCACAATTTTGTGGCCATGCTTTTTGCTCTTCTAACATTCTTCTTGTTGCAAAGACCACAGTTTGCACAGCTGATTACCAACACTACTTTGCAATGGGATCAAACATATTCAGTAGGGTCACTGAGTGGTAGAATACTTTGGAGGTGGAAAGCTATGAGGCACATATCATAGGTTCATAAGTTCATAGGTAGACTAGACTATTAGCCCTAGGGCCTATACAAGCCTAGCCAAAATTGTACCCTGGCTTTCGCCACCCAAGAAAATTATTTTCCTGTGCCCCTGTCAAGCAGAACCACAGAAGTGATCCCCGGGGTGAATTTCCTATTACCCATCCAATCATCAAGATTTTTTTTAAAGAGTGCTAATGAGGAGCTCTGTTTGACATAGATAGGTAGTCTGTTCCAGAGTATGAGAAGTATCTGGGACAGGAATCTATCCCTCCAATATGTTCTGTTTATTGTGGTGACAAGGTTTAGGTCCCTAGAGTGTGTAGCTCGGAGAGATTGGGATTTCTTTAAGTGGAGCATGTCCAACAGCTCTAGGTTTGACATAGCTTTGTATGTTAGGCAGAGATCACCTCTGAGTAGGCGGTATGCGACGGAGTAAAGCTGAAGTTTTTTGAGACGGTCTGCATAAGGCATCTGTTTGAGGCCAGTAATCCTCTTTGTGAGGTATTTTTGCGGCCTTTCCAGTTGTTGTAGATGTCTTGTGAGGTACATACCAAAAGGGGTGTTGTACTCTATAATGGGTCTAATGAGTGATGAGTAGAGGGGAACAATGACCTCTTTTTTTCTGGATGAGAAACCTTTTGTGATGAGGTGTGCCACGTAGAAGGATTTCCTGACCACTTTGGCAATGTGATTATCAAAGGAGAGACTACTGTCCACCTGTGTCCCAAGGTCTCTTATCACACTTTTGGTGTTAGGTAGACTACCGCCTATGTGGTAGTTCATGGGTACAGAATTTTTACTAAAGGGGATGACAATGCACTTTTTGGCATTGAGCTTGAGACCATGTCTTTGACACCAGGCATATGTCTCAGTGAGGCCCTTTTGTAGGATGTCCACATTGTTAGGAGTTTCAATTATGGCTCCTAGTTTGCAGTCATCTGCGAATTTAGTTAGCCAAAGACCTTCTGTGTTAGCCTGTACTTCAGAGAAGTAGATACCAAACAGGAGAGGACCCAGGACTGAACCCTGTGGTACTCCACTTGTCACTGGTCTGAAGTCTGATTTGGAGTCTGCTACTTTCACAGTGTGGGTTTTTTCAGTAAGCCAGTTGGCAACCCATCTTGTAACATAGGGATTTATACCTAGTTTTGTGAGTTTATCTATAATTCCAGAGTGGGGGATGGTGTCGAACGCCTTGGCGAGATCTAGATAGGCTGTGTGACCCACCTTACCCTCATTTCTGGCCTTGTTGACTACTTCAAAGAAGTCTATCAGGTTTAGGAGACATGATCTGCCTTTTACAAACCCAAACTGTGTGGGGTCCAGGGTTTGGAGATCTCCAATGTCTTTGTTTATGAGTTCCATGATGATACGTTCCATGGCCTTGCAGACGAGGCTCGTCAGGCTAATGGGACGGTAGTTCCCAGGGTCTGTTGTGGCCCCCCCTTTGTGGAGTGGGATAACTGTCGCGGTGCGCCATTCAATGGGCACAAAGACTGAGGTGAGGCTATGATTGAACATGGTACTTAGGTGGGGTGCCAGTTCATTCTGTAGTTCATGTAGAAGGCAGCCTGGGATGTTGTCATGTCCCATGGATGCTGTGTTCTTGGCTTTGGAGAGTGAAGTTTTTACCTGTGCAGCCATGATTGCAGGAACTTTGCATTCTTCCGGTATAAAGATGGGCCCTTTAGGGGGTGAGAGGAGGGTAAAGTTAGTACTGAACCTATCTGCCAGGATGTTGGCAATATCAGTTGGTACTGTATATTTAGTGTCATTGTGCTGTAACTCAGAGCAGATCTGAGTGTTGCCATTGAGATTTTTAACATAGCTATAGAATGCTTTGTGGTTGTCTTTAGAATCAGTGGCAATTTTGTTTTCATAACTAGCTTTGGAGGATTTGGGGATCTCAGCTTCTTACTGAGGCTGACCAGAGAGTTCCTCCAATTGTGGGATTTTACTCTTTTTTGAAACAGTTTCCTTCTTCTGTTGTAGAGTTTGTTTATGGCAGAAGACCACCAGATTGGCTTCCTTTTTTTTGGAGGATAGCATCTTGGTTCTGTTAGGGATAGCATGATCCATGCACTTGTGTAAGTGCTTATAAAATGTATTTGTGTAGGATTCAGCAGTCGTACCTCTATTGTCCATCTGCATGGGTGTCATGAAGTTTGCCACTTCTGTCTTAAGAAGCGTGAAGTTGGCTTTGGAGAAACTTTTTACGGTTGTTTTCCTAATGGGGGGTGGGAGCGGGATGTGGATGTCTAGGGTAATTAGCTTGTGGTCAGATCTGACCAACGAGGAGCTGACCTCTGGTGTGGAACACCGGTCACCCATGTTGGTGATGACCAGGTCTAGGATATTGCTGCCTCTGGTGGGAGTGTGGATAAGTTGATCCAAAGCATTGGAATTGATGATTTCCAGAAAACATTGAGCAAAAGAGTTGGTACATGAGTAGTTTTTCCAGTTAATGGTAGGGTAGTTGAAATCACCCATTATTTGAGTGTTGGGTTGTACCTTAATATTTTCCAGTGTATCAAGAAAAGAGGAGTGGGAATCCTGGGACATGGTGGGGGGTCTGTAGCAAGCTACAATCTGGATTGCGGTTTTGCCCAGAGTTAGTTGAACTTGGATAATCTCGGATGCATTATGCTGAGCAACTAGCTTGGAGGTGTGGATATCCTTAATGAATATGGACACGCCTCCACATTTAGTGTTTCGGTCCGGGTTTGGTGGCTGAAAGGTGTGGTATGAATTATAGCCTGGTAATGCAGGGGTGCTCTCTGGAGCTTTGAACCAGGTCTCTGTCACTGCACAGATGTCAATGTTCTCCATTTTAAGGAGTGCCTCGAGTGAGTGCATTTTGAGGTTTAGACTTCTAGCATTGAGTAGCATTACCCTCAGATTTTGCTTGCTTGTACCTGTTACGGTGGTGAATTTGTCATTTGAACCTTGCCTAAAATAGGCACTATAGGGGTGGCAAGAGCCTTTGCCAGTATCTGGAATCCCAAGGGCGACAGGTGCAGGCCATCTCTGGCAAAGCAGCGTGGTCTGTCGATCATGTCATCCCAGGCAGACAGATACTGGATTCCCTTAGAATGACACCAGAAGCTTAGCCAATTGTTAAAGTCAATCATTTTGTCCTTGTAATGTGGTGTCATTTTGGGTGATGGCAGGATGCTACTCAGGGCTTGGGTCATACCAGCCTGGGCTACAAGATCAGAGAGCTCCTCCATGTCTCTTTTCATGTAGTCCACGGAGGTATGTCTCAGGTCATTCACACCAATAGGAACAATGACAGAGTCATATTTGTACTTGTTGTGGAGTGACTTGAGTGCGTGCGTTAGGTGGCGGATCCTGGCACCTGACAGGCAGCTGACAGTAACTTTTTCCTTGTTTAGCCTGGTGAGTGGAACATCAGTGTGCCTGACTATAGAGTCACCTATGACTATAGTGTTGGGTAAGTTATGCCTTATGGGCTGTAGTTGAGTGGCACACTGAGTATGTGGACTATGTGTCATTTGGGTTGTGTTGGGGGTGGAGGTTGCTTGCATTTCTGCTTTGGAGGTCTCTGTTGTTTGGGCAGATTAGTACAGAGTATCAGGTTCAAAGTAACTATCATGAGTTTATTCCAGAAAGAAATGGTAACGTAAAGGACACTATTTTTTGCACAGACAATAAACATTTCTAAAACAGCTTTAGGGATTTGGATTAACACCTAGCCACATTTTGAACCATCATGTTTTTGTTGCATCTCTTGTGGAAGTAGCCCATACATTAATGAGTTCATAAGGGGCAAGTGGCATTTAGACTGAATGTATGATTACTTATAGAGAGCTGATATGACTGTATCCTTCAACAATAGTTTTGTGTGATATTGCATTGTATTGTCAAGAACTTTGGGAATAACTCTTAACTCACATTTAATTCAATGATTCTACAAATGTGGAGTGATCCACTTAGGAAGAACACTCCCTGACTGACAAAACAGTCATAAGTGAATTAAGTGGAGTTAACCTGTAGATGGCGCTGCATTGTATAACAGTTGTGCCAGAGATTTTGGATAGAAAACTTTAAATATTTACACAATGAAAAGGAAATCTATGATTCCGCGATCAGTAAAGTCTTCATTAATTAGCAATATGGGAGTTGCTATTTTACAAAAAAGTAAATCATTGCAGTAAGGGAAATACTGACTTAGTGTCCAGCATGTCTGCCTTCAGCATATATAATAAAATAGATTTTATTCCTTAGGAAAAAAGTATAGACTTGATTTCACTTGCAGCTTACTTTAGTTGCAGGCCTTATCCATAGACATATATATTTTTGCTTGCAGCAGTTCAGACAGTGCTAGAAAGACAATGCTGCAAATTGATAGTTTAGTTGCGGCTTTGTAGTAAGTTTGGTAATGTAGTAGGAAGAAATGTCCATGGCTGTCAAGGGTGAGTACCGAAGTTTTAATGACTGCAATGCTATAAATAAATGTATATATCTATATTTATCCCTCTCTCTCTCTATCTGTATATATATATATATATATATATATATATATATATATATATATATATAAATATATATATATTAGGTAGAATGAGCTAATGACACTAGATTATTTTCTTATTTCTTAGTTTCAAAATGGATGCAGCTAGTGACCTGGTGGATGCGATTGAGTTTTTTATGCATATTCTACTTATGGTCTTGGGGCTGTAACACTGCTTGCTGTGCAAATTCCATTGTCTTGCTAGACTCTGAGGTGGTTTATAAAATGTTTTACATGTATTTTTGATGAGTTATGTGTTTGTTTCTGTTTTGATTGTTTCAATTTGCAGTATTTATTACAGCTTGTTAGTGAATTAGTTAATGTTGGATCCACTGCCTTAAAAGTGTTATGTACTTACACTGTAGCAAGGTCTTTCATACTGTGCCTCATGAAGAAGTCCTTAGAAAAATATAACAAACTCGGGTGGACAAAGGCCCAGTATGTCGCATAAATGAAAATAATTGAGGAGATGATTTCAAATGGATGTGATCCTCTGAAGCTTTTGTTTTTAGAGGGACATTATTGTCCGGAATCTAAGCAATAAAGGGCAAAGTCAGGGTTATTTTGCATATATCGGCTAGTCATTAATCTTGTAAAGGAGTGAATAAAATTTTTGTTAATAGTACCAATATGTGACAAAGATTACTAAGGCAGATAGGGATGTATAGACAAAATCTGACAGATTTTGAGGTATGCTTGAGAGGTGTTAAAATTGTATACAAAGAAGTACAATGTGCTATAATGTACTTCAGGCAGTAGAATCTGAGAAGGAAGCATAACCTGTGCATGTGTTGCTGGAGTAAACAATGCAGAAAGCGACCATGGACTATAAGTATAATCATTCTGTACAGGATGAGGGAACACTATAAGAAAAAAAAAGTTATTTTGAATCATTTCTAGCAAATGATTTCCAATTTAGCTGTTAGAATACTTGACTTAAATCACTACAAACTGTGAAAGAATGGTGGAGAAATAAATTAACACATGCTGCAAAACTTTGCAGCAATCATTGTAGAGATCTAAATGCTTTGTTTCCATTGCATATGCAATTTTAGAAACTTCACCTGATCCTCACCTGATGCATTTGTTAAAACTCTAGACATTGCAATTTAAGAAGACATACTTGAGATTTCTGGAGGGAGAGAAACAAGTTTCACCAACACTGTAAGGGCAAAGCAAAGCAAAACAGAGAAAATTATGAGAGGTTGAATAAGGCTAGATTGTTCTTCTGTAAAACAGGTGATTACATATGATATGTACCACAGGTTTTTCAGACAATAAGCAGACAGGCTAATTAAAAAATAGGAGAGCAGAATAAGGAACCAGGACTGGCACAGGAGAGGATGCCTTTAGCTGTATTTTATAATGTTCTTTATGAGAGAGTTATTGAGATCTGGAGATTTTTATTTGTTTGCATGGCAGGATACTGTAAGATTAGAAATATAAAATGGTGGGCATATATGAAGCTGCTTAGGGAAAACTGTGGAGGAGATGCCCCCAGCACCACCTTAGTCATGTATATATATATATATATATATATATATATATATATATATATATATATATATATATATATGATCTAAGCTACCAGCTACCCCATCAGTATCTAAGCTAAATATCTGCATGTTCACAAACTAGGAAAGAAAAAAAGAAAGAAATAAAGAAAGGGGAAACCAAGCAAATAAACAAAATAATAATTAAATTCCTAACCATGCACATACAATATGGCATGGTGGTCATCATGATCTCGATAAGGATCTAACATTTTTCCATATACACGAATAACTGAGAAATTAAAAGCATTACACTTTAATCCAGAAGCGCAGTTAAGGTGGGGTGAAGGGGGCTGCTTCCCCTGGTGCGTAGTTAGGGGACATAATCAGCAGCTGCCAATGTGGCTTTACTACAGTATGAGCACACAGAAATGAATGCTGATGTTATAATTGGTGTCAGAACTGAAGCACTGATGAGTTTATGAGTTGTATGGTAGCAGTAGCAGTAGCAGTAGCAGTAGCAAACCACTTGCTACAATGTACTTTTAACAAGCAATTTTCTACAGTTCAGTTTAAAGCAGAAAAGCACTGGGCACTAGATTACCCAGCTACAACTCTGCTTTAATCCATATATAATTCCAAGGGTAATACATGGTTAAGCTCCAGTAAGCAGTAAGTCAAAGTAGTGATGGGTGTTACCTGTCTATCCAAACTAGAGTGTCAGTAATGTCCCACAGAAGTCTACACTGGAGCTTGGTCTTTTCAGACTATTCTTCTTAATTTAAAGAATGGAAAATTGGTTGTGGATAACAAAATAAAATATTCTGATGAATACAAACTAAATAGTATAGTTACTTTAATAAAACATGCTGAAGATCTGCAAGATGGTATACAACAACAAATACCAAGTACAAAGAAAATCATATCACTTTTAATGTCAATAAATTTAGTATCGTAAGACCCAACAAAAAAGACATCAGATATGATTACAAAATAAATGTATAATAAATGGATGACACCATCATTAAAGATCTAGGAACATTGCATTCATTTTAAACACTGATTAGTATGTGTCTACCAAATTCAGAAAAGCATATTCTTTAGCCCCTCTAATTCTAATGGGTACTTATATTATCTTCCAGGAAGGTCATTGTACCATTTTACCCCACTGATATGACCCAGTATTGAAAACAATATTGTATTTTACAGTCTTCAAGCAGGCCAGCTTATACAATTTGAAAACGTACAATGCTTCCTTTTTAGAAAATCAGAGAGTTGAAAAGTTATTATATTCTACTATATATTGTTTGTTATTGATTACCTTAACCTTTGCTGATGTATAATACAGTGTTTGATCTGATTCTATCAGAAAGTTTATGTTTGGTATGCACTTTTGAGAAACTAACATCAGATAAGGGAACCTAATACTAAAAATAAATATTAGTAATAGAAAAAAGTGACAGACATATTGCATAAGCCCTGTCTGATTATGGAATAAGCCTTCCTTGAGGTTTCAGAAGAAATCAAGTCATTATCTTCCTTAAAAATATTATATATGTATGTATATATATATATATATATATATATATATGTATGTGTGTGTGTGTGTATATATATATATATATATATATATATATATATATATATATATATATATATATATATATATATATATATATATATATATATATATATGGATCTAACTTACATTGATAGACCTAAATGTAGACAGTTAAAACTTTGATCACAAAAGGCCGGCAACATGAATGTCTAGACACATGTACACATGCACCAAGCAATAATCTGCTCTGAGACTGCACAATGTAGAGGAAAGGGTACACTTCCCAGCCCCAGGAAATATGCAGTTTTGCACACCTGTTGACCATCTGTGTAGTCGACCAAATTTTATCAGCATTATGGGTTCATAGGTTCATAGGTGTTTACTAGGCTAACAATCACAAGAGACTTTTTAAACCTAGCCATGCACCCCAAATTTCTGAAAAGATCTGATCCCCTTGATAAGCGTAAGCAGAGGCTTGGGAGATAAAACATTTTCAAGCAGGGGCCTGGGAGATGAACCATTTACAGGTTGCCTGTATCTATTAGAGACATAGGTGTCAAACCAGGGATGAATTTCCTGTTCTTTATCCAGTTGTCCAAGTTACACTTGAATTGGTTTAGGGAAGAACTCTGCTTCACATGGATGAGGATCCTGCTACAGAGATGTGGTCATCTCTGGGATACATGCTGTTCTCTCCAGCAGGTCCTATTTATATCCCAGGCAATGTTGACATCTCTAGAATGGGTAATTCTGATGCTGTTTGTTTTTGGGATATGCAGGAGGTCTATCAGAGTGCAGTCTGACAATGCTCTGTGTGCCAAGCATAGATCTCCCCTCAGCAGCCTGTAGGAGACAGAATACAGGGGTAGGGTCTTGAGGCAGTCTGCATAGGACATTTTACTTATGCTCTGTATTCTTTTAGTGAGGAACCTCTGTAGATGTTCAGACTGTTGGATATGCCTGGTTAGGTACATACCTAATGGAGCTTTATACTCAATGATAGGTCTGATGAATGCCGATGAATGCTGAATACAGTGGAACAATGACTTCCTTGGTCCTAGATGATAAACCTTTGTTTATAAGTTGTGCAGCATAGAATGATGTACTCAATACCGTAGACACATGATGGTCAAAGGCTAGTTTAGTGTCTATGTCAAGGCCAATGTCAGTGGTCTCTGGCTGACTAAATTTGCAGATGATTGCAAATTTGGAGCTATCATTGAATCTCACACTGACACAAATGTTCTCCAGGAGGGGCTGACACAGACAGGCAACTGGTGCTAGAGCCATGGACTAAAACTAAATGCCAAGAAATGCATAATAGTATCCCCTGGGAATTCATCTATTCCTGGTAACTATCATATTGACAACACATCCCTTAGAGTGGACCCAGTAGTCAGGGACTTAGGGACACACATAGATAGTAATCTAGCCTTTGACCATCATGTGTCTACAGTGGTGAGGAAATATTTACATGTTGTGCAACTTATAAACAAAGGTATGGCATCTAAGTCCAAGGAAGTCATTGTTCCACTGTATTAGGCATTCATCAGACCTATCATTGAGTACAATTCCCCCTTTGATATGTATCTAACTAGGCATATCCAATAATTGGAACATCCACAGTGGTTCCTCACTAAAAGAATACAGGGCATAAGTAAAATGTCCTAGGCAGACTGTCTCAAGGCCCTATCCCTGTTTTCTTTTTCCTACAGGCTTTTGAGGGGAGAGCTATACCTGGCATACAGAGCATTGTCAGACCCCACTGTGACGGACCTCATGCTTATCCACAAAACAAACAGCACCAGAATTACCTGTTCTAAAGACTTAATCCTTGCCTGTGATATAAATTGGACCAGATGGAGAGATAATTATGTATCCCAGAGACTACTGTATCTGTGGAATAGGCTCCCCATCCATGTGAAACAGAGTTCCTCCCTAAACCAATTAAAGTGCAGCTTGGACAATTGGATTGGAAAATGGAAATTCATCCCTGGTTCAGCACCTATGTCCCTAATGGATACATGTAACTTGTAATTGGTTTATCTCCTGGGCTCATGCTTACACTTATCAAGGGTATCAGAACGTGTCAGAGATTTGGGATGCATGGCTAGGCTTAAAAAGGCCCTTGTGATCATTAGCCTAGTAAACACCTATGAACCTATGTGTGTCCCTAAGTCCCTGACTACTGAGTCAACTCTAAGGGGTGTGTTGTCAATATCATAGTTATCAGGGTAGGTGACTTCCTAAAGGATACCAATATGCAATTTCTTGGCATTTAGTTTTAGTCCATGGCTCTGACACCAGCTGTTTGTCTGTGTCAGTCCTTTCTGGAGAGCATTTGTGTCAGTGTGGGATTCAATGACAATTCCTAATTTGCAATCATCTGCAGATTTAGTGAGTCAGAGACCACTGACATTGGCCTTGATTCAGCAGAGAAGTAAATGCCATAAAGGAGTAGTCCAAGGACCGATCCCTGAGGGACTCCACTTGTGACTGGAAAACTATTAGATACACCTAGCTTCGAACACTGTATCATCTGGGCTCAAGAAGAAACCTATCAATGCATTTACACCAGCTGCCACAGAGCCAGCTAAACTTGTCACCATACTGATTGTTGAATGAACACACACGCACACACACACACACACACACACACACACACACACACACACACACACACACACACACACACACACACACACACACACACACACACACACACACACACACAAAACAGTAGACCACAGTGAGAGTAGAACCCCTACTTAACTCTCTAAAGAGCACAGTACTTAAAGCAAGAACCACAGCACAAGTCCTTCACAGATGTTGACCACATGGGGATTTGACAATGTTCAGATCCTCATATAGATAGACAGATATCTATAGATAGACAGATAGATAGATCTAGGTATATAGATGTATATCTACATATATAGCTACATAGACAATGACATTTTCAGGCAATGAACATACATGGTTTCTCAACAAAATACTTTTATTGGCATAACACAAACTTTCTGACTTTGCACTATGATATATACTTCACTACTTTTAGTCATGTCAATGGTGGGACTCAGCACAGGTGCATGGATACATTTCCCAGGGTAGACAGTTTTTAAAGGACACCCACTGGCAAACCTATTTTAAAACACAAAGCCTCACTCTGGAAATAAAAATCTCTCTCTGGAGTGTGTATGCCAAAAAACACAATGTCAGCAATGCTTTCATGGGTCGTGGAAATATAGTCTTTATAATTCAGAACCATTTATCACTGCATTTTTCAATGGTGAGTCAAAGTATTTTGCCATAGTCTCTTCAATCAGGCAATATCCAGATTTCCATTACAAGGACTTACATTGGTAATCATGGATCCAGTGCTGGGCACCCATCACTGAATAAACTGCACTTGCCTTGGTTTATCTCTACTTTCAGCAAAATACTCCAGTCCCCTCTGGATTTTCCCAAATCACATCTGTCATACTAGGACTGCCATGGCCTTAAAAAGGCACAGGGTAGAAAAGGACTTAGAATTACAGAAAGACTAGATACCTCAACTTAAGGGGACCAGTCCCTATTTCTTTCAACAAGTACATTCTCCCAAATAAAGTATAATCTTAGTGCTACCTCACTGAAATGTGTGTATCCTGACTTGTTTCCATTATCTGTTGAGTATTCGCATAAAGTGTCTTCAAGGTATGTTACAAAATTCCCACAGATTGAAATCACCAGCTTCAAGCTACTAAAAGGTGTGTAAGCCCTAGGCTGGCCATCAGCATTATGATAATGAAAACTAGGATGATGGGGGTTCAAAAAGTGAAACAAATGGAATGCTATGACCACATTCATAGACTCACAATGCTTCCATTTGTTGGTGAACACATTGGACAGCTATGGTCCATTACCAGGGTGAACTCCTGGCCCAGAAAATATTGGCAAAGGGACCCCAAAGGCCATTTGTTGATAAGCCATTCCTTCTTTACAGTAGAGTATGTTGCATCTTTTTTACTTAGTTAGTTGCTGCGATAATAAACTGTATGCTCCTAATTGCCCATGTTTTGAGTCAGCACTGCCCTGACCCAATCACTGAGGCATCTGTGTATACAGTGAGTTATTTTGAGCAGTCAGAGGTCACCAGGACCAGTTCTGTACAAAGCCTTTATATACATTTCAGCTTTTTTTTTTTTTTTTTTTAAAGCACTGTTTGCTCCCCACTTCGTCCTATGGCATACCCCAGTGCTACCATCAATCAGAAAGTCTGTCATCCTGTCCTATCATGTCTCTACTATTTCTGATCTGGGATGGGGCTGGTGTGGAACCTAAGGGTGTCTGGGGATGGTTGTGCTACTTCCTTTTGGATGAGGGTGGTTTCTCTCATGGCCAAACCTTTCCCTGGAAGCACTTCCCTGTTATATCTGTGGGATAGGAGTGTGATAGCGATGTGCAGCATATTGTTCCTATCTCTATAGTATTTCACCCAGTATCATCCACCCTACTCCTCATTGGACAATGACCTTCCCGATATTCCCAGCCCATATTAAAGCACAGGCAAGTGCCCTCCCCAGGGATGGGGGCACCCATGTCTCCCTTTGCCAATGCCTGAGATGCCAAGGATACTAACTGAACTTGGGTTACATGAGCCATAGTCAGAGCTTTATATCGCTACACCATGATGTTGCTTTTCTTAAACTTCTGGTGTCCATCTGATCATTCAGATTGCTTCCTGTTGGTCAGATTCAGGATGAAGTATGCAATGGAGATAAATTGAGAGAAGAACTTGTGATAACCAGCAATTTTTTTTTTTTAACACCTTTATTGGATTATCACTTAAGACACCGGAAAACATACATTTATATAAAACAAAACAAACCATATTAATGCGTTCCCAGTTGGATATATTACACAGCATATATGTTCTTTTGTATAACTATCACCAATCCAACATTACATAAATTGCTCAGTTCCTACCTTCCCTTAAAGCTCACTCTTTCTCCAGAGCATTATTCTGCAAAGAGAAAGGGATAGGGGGATTCTAACTGAAAGACCTGCTCTGGTAGAGTTTTAGTTGGATCTAGAACATAAGCTGCTGTTAAAAAGGGATAATTAGTACAGCATATACATTATTGCATTATAACTATAGGAAACAATCAAAGGAGGTTAGAAAAGATTAGGAAGAGGAAGATTTGATAAGCAATTTACCAGAGAACAATGGCAGAGTATATGTATGGCTTCCAAGTAATCAACAAATTTACCAGAGAACAATGGCAGAATATATGTATGGTTTCCAAGTAATCAACAAATTTACCAGAGAACAATGGCAGAATATATGTATGGCTTCCAAGTAATCAACAAATTTACCAGAGAACAATGGCAGAATATATGTATGGCTTCCAAGTAATCAACAAATTCTAGAAGATTTAGGATTTTTGCTTGGAAGTGTTTGTATAGGTATTTGTATACACCAAGCAGACTAGAAATATCTTTTCCTCAGTTAGATGGCAAATGTTGGAGGTTTGATGGAAAAGAAAGAGATAAGATGGAACAAATGTTTTGGGAGTGTAATGAATTGGCAGACCTTAGAAATTCCCTACAGAAGCTTCTGTCAGAAATAATTGGGTGAGCAAATGGGTGTAACCAAGGTAATGATTCTTTTGAGCTGAGAGACAGGCTCTGAATTGTCTACATATAGTAAGGCTTTGTCAAGTTTAGTTCTGGTGGCTGGCAAAAAAGCAATAAATATAAAATGGAAATCGAAGTCTAAACCAGCTGTATTTGAAGTGTTGAATATTGTAACAGAGATGCAAGAACTGGAAGTGGGATCTTTAGAAAAGTGCAGGAGCAAATTATACAGACATAAATGGAAAGTGCACCAAATCTGTTTGTTGTCTGAAGAACAGGCTATTACTTTAGATCCACAATCTTCTCATTTTATATTTTGATTATTCCCCATTCCAATTACATATTACAGGTGTTTTACTTTGTTCATGCCTGTCTTACACTTTGGAGCTTTAGCTGTAAATTCTGCTTTTCTTAATTAATATAATACTACTTGGTTCCTAAGGATGTGAAAATTGCAGCCTTCTGAATATGCTGTGATTTTGGACGTATAGGGCTCTCATTGGTCTAGTAAGATCTCTTTTGGTATTCCTAACAGGGAAATAGCAACATCATTTCTTTTGCAAGTGCTTTTTAGTTAGCCTTGCTGAGTGGAATAGCTTTGGGAACTGGTTAGCACAGCACAGCATAGTACATGTTGATCAGAGAGCACATGCTATGTGCTGTATCTTTAAGTAGCACATCAAAGACTGAGAGTGCACATATAAATATGAAGCACGTGACACTACTAGTGCCATTTTGAGAATGCAGCCAGGGAGTAAGCAAGCATTATTACAGCAGTTAGTCTGTATATAGGTTACTTAAGTTAAAGTCAGTAAACTTATATCATTATATGTTTGTATAAAATAAAGCTGCTTATCAGAACCCACAAAGACTCTTCTATTGTGACCAAAGTAGGAGAGAGACATGGTGTCAGAAATGGAATCAGCACCTGCAGGACTGCATGGATAAGGTAATCTGTCATTTGACCATGTAGCTAAAGTAGTAGGGAGAACCTTCTACATTGCCCCCACCTTATCATGAAGGGATTTTCCATCTAGATCAAAGGAGGTCATAGTCTCCTATACTCATCACTCATCAGACCAATGATTGAGTACAATGCCCCAACATACAGGCCATGTCATGTCCAAATTGATTGAATATGCTTCACCTCAAAAAATCAATCTGTCAGAGTCACAGCCAGCGGGGAGACTTAAACCGACACCGCTTATTAATAGGACGGCTGGAGGGATAGATTCATCACCCAAAGACTCCCTATGCTGTGGAACCTATGAAAATAAGATTCGGAGCCATGAGGTGCAAAGATGACAGTGAAGGTAACCTAAGAGAAACCAGCATGAAAAAGAGCCAGAAAAGAAGTAAAGGTAATGAGAATACGCACAAACTACTTGTATCATAAAAAGAATGGTGAAGTACAGGGGCACAAAACGCATTATTAAACAAGTGGGAGGCACAAAAGGTTTATTAACTAAGGGACATTTTTAAAGTAAAGGTACTTGATGAAACAATTAACAGAAAAGTAAAACAAGCATGCTTAAAGGCAAAATGAGTAGATTTAAAGGTAAAACGGTCATGTTTAAAGTAAAACGAGCACAAGAAAAGTGCAATGGGCATAATAAGAGATTAAATGAGAAAAATGAATATAATAACGGCAAAAGGGTCACACTAAGCATAAATGAAGTAAGGCAACTGCATGTTTTTTGGCAAAGTGCTGTGTTTTGGCATAACTTTGACTTCATAATGTATCAAGGGCATAACTAAAGTTATTAGAAGTATCTAAAAGTGTGTAAAAATGCTTACAGTGTGTACCTATTACTGTGCATATATTTCAAAGAGTTATTTGTGTGCTAAATGCAACTATTTCGTGAAGTGCAGTCAAAGTGTAGCCATTTTGAAAAGTTTTGGGTGCATCTATTCGCAAAGTGCTGCCATTACAGAGTGTTCCTTGCACTGTAGAGAATTGCCTAGAAAGGCACCACTATTTTGTGAAAGTTTCAGCATGTTGTGTACTATTTATTCCCAAAGTGCCATTACTTTGAAATGTTATTGACTCTGAGCTTCTCCTGCTCAGTTCATTCACATTGTTCACTTACTTGAAGTGCTTCTTAAAATAATGATAAATGACTTTAGCAATACAATAAGTTAAAAATTATTACACTGCTCTAGAAACTTATTTTGCAAAGTCCAGTTGCACAGAGACTTGCATTGTGCAGTTATTTGATGTGTTTCTTATACTGATGAGGTGATTTCATGTGATACAGTAATTTCCTGAATATTACAGTGCCTGAGAAATACTTATTTTGCAAAGTTCAGTTATGCAGAGGCTTGTTGTGCTGTTGAGCAAAGTTACAAGTACTGGCATAAATTTCTGGCATATGTGTATGTTTGTTCTTCTTTCGGCTTTTCCTGGTTAGGGGTCACCACAGCGGAACTGCGGTCCACTAATGATTGGCAGTAGATTTTTATGGTGCCGAGGTGCCAGCTCGATGCCCAACCTTCAACGAAGGCACGCCCATTTACGCATCTCTTTCGAACGCCACTCAACCACGGGGAGGAAATGCAGACTCCACACAGAAGGCTCTCCAGCTGAGAATCGAATGGGAGAACCTCTTGCTGTGAGGCGACAATGCTACCGCTGCACCACTGTGGCTTCTATGTATTCGTACTTATTTGCAAATGCCTTCACTGGTATGTGTTAATATGGCAGACAGATTTCAAAAGCCCTAACCACTTGTATTTGATCAGAATATTGCAGAGAATTGGAGAATGTCTGAGCAAGAGTTTGATATTTTTATACAAGCAGCTTATTCAGAAAACGATGCACATACCAAGGCATTCATTTTGCTAAACTTAGCTGGGTCAGAGGCCATAGAAAGAGAGCATTCGTTTGTGTATGCACCGGCAGTATATGAAAAAGAAGATGAAAACCATCATATTGTTGTACAGGCTGAGTCAAGAAAATACCCCAAATGTTTGAAGCACAAGTTCAGAGAAATGTGTAACCTTCAGAAAAATATTACACTAGAGAGGCATTTATTTTACATGACAGATTAGAAACCAGAGGAAACTTTTGCAGCTTATATAACTAATCTGAGAAACAAGACTAAAATGTGCCGGTTTGGTGACTTAAAAGATGAGTTGATAAAAGGCAGGTTCATGTGTGGTATTAATAGTACTGCTGTGAGAAAGATCTTGCTCCCTGATAGTGATTTAACACTGAATAAAGCCAGAGAGATTTGCCAAATCCATGAAGTGACAGAAAAATGCACAAGTATGCTTGCAAGTGACAAGAGCATGGGTTCAGTGGGCTCCAGAGCAAATGTAGACAGCATGCAACACATGGCAGACAGAAATAGACCTACTAAGCACATGGCTCATTGAGGAAACATGTAGTTTTCCAGCAAGTTCTAAGACCAGTTAAGTTAAAGGTGCCTGGCAGTACAGCACAAACATGGATCAGCAAAACCCATGTCCAGCTTTATTGTTAACTGTCACAACTATGGAACAAATCATGAGTCTAAAAGAGAACAATGCTTAGCAATTGGTCAGCAATGTCACAAGTGTAAAAAAATGGAACGATTTCCAAAAAGTTTGCAAATCAGTAAACCTCACACAGTAGTAAAGAAAGGTCACACAAAAAAGCAGGTTGATCAAGTAAAGACACAGCATTCAGCTTTCTATGTGAATGGTGTATCAGTAACTGGTGAAAGAGTTGATGCAGTGAATTTACTGACAAAAAGTAAAGTGTTCTGTACAGTCCAGATCAATGGTAGATCCACAGAGCTTAAAGAGGACACAGGTTCAAAGTCTAATTCTATATCAGCAGATACATTTGCTAAAGTGAGAAGTAATGAGCAACTCAATGCGGCCAATACTGCAAAACTTGTTGTGTATGGAGGTGAAGAGATTCAGACTGAAGGCTCAGTGATGCTTTCATGTTATTTGGTCAAGAACTGTTACAACTTGTTATTCTATGTAGTCAGAAGATCAGTACAGTCTTTGTTGGCTCTCAAAGATAGTTTGAGAATGAATTTGTTTTCTTTTAAAAAAGAAGTTCATCACATAAGTGCATCTCCTAGTTCTAATTTTCTAGAAGCCATTTTCTCAGAATATGCCAATGTTTTCGATAATAAGTTAGTCAAATTTCCAGTAGTGTATTCAATGACGGTAGATACAGAGGTCACTCCAGTAGTCAGACCAGCAAGAAAAGTTCCGATATCTGTGCAAGACAAAGTTAAGGCTCAGATGGATAAAATGGTGCAGCAAGGTGTAATTGTCCAGTTACAGAACCAGCTGAATGGGTATGCAGCCAGGGAGTAAACATGCATTATTACAACAGTTAGTTTGTATATAAATTACTTAAGTTAAAGTCAGTAAACTTCTATCATGATGTTGAAAAACTTGAATGCAAAAAACCAGCGAAACACACCAAACAGTCCACGGAATCCTTGCACCAGCAACAAAAAAAAAGATAGCCGTTGTCTGAACGCAAATTTATTATTATTCACAAGCGTTTTCACCACTGAATGTATCGTGGCTTCCTCAGAGAAAATAATTTACAACTGACACTGTTGCACACACTTATTTAAAAGTAATTCAAAAAGGAAGTGATGTAACAAACCTTAAAAACAAGTTAACTACTAATTCTATTTACACTGTAGTTTGCTTTACACTTATATTATATAAATCTATATAAAAAGATGTATATAAACCATTAATGACACTCTTCAACAAATAAGAATACAAAAACCAATTTTAAAAAAATGTAAATATATATGCTATTAAATACAATAGATTTATATTAGGTAGGTTTAAACTGGCACCTACACTAAAACGACAGATACATATATAACAATGTATTATTTGATCAAACCTCATTGGAAAGCCTACTCTGTCAAATATTATGTGTAACCTCAACAGTAATTTTATATGTGTGGTAGTGGCACCTAAAATCAAAAAAATAAAAGATATAAAAGTATTAATTCTATACTTAATATTAAAAAACTTCACATATAATTCAAGGTGCACATTAACAATCCTTAAATGAACTATATTAGTAAGGGATAATTAACTAATTTCATTATTAATACCCCTTACTTTACAGTGTATGTTATTAAACAAGTACACCATCATATATGAGCAGGACACACTACCTCAGATAGCTCCTCAATTTCAACACTGCAGAAATATTGCAGTTTTCATTAAGGCCCGGATGCCTAAAGGCATCCGTTCTCAATTGCCACTCCAACTCTTGGGTTTCCAACAATAGTGGTATAGGTCCCCCGCGGATATTGGTTTGTACTTGATCAATAGCCATAAAAGAGAAACTGTGGCCTGGATGACTAACAATATGCTTTGCTAATGCATTGACATCCTTCCTCTTTTTGATAGCATACATGTGCTCGTAGATACGATCACGTATCCTGCGGTCGGTCTTTCCTATGTAAAAGGAAGGGCAACACTCACAGAAAGCCACATAGATAATGAATCTACTCTCACAGTTCAATGGAAATTGAATTGTGTACTTCTTATCCCTTATATTGTAAGTTTGACCCGATCTAACTTTATGGCACCAATTGCAAAAGCCACAGGGATACATACCAGTACGTTTATTAAAACCTTTACTTGAAAGGTCCCTTTGTAAAAGTTCTTTGAGGTTGTTGTTCCTTTTAAAAACAAAATTGGGAACCAAACCTAATTTCTCAGTAAGACCTGGGCTACTCAATATAAAGTGCCAGTTCTTCCGTATTGTTGAAATTATAGCCTTAGAATTCAGACTATAAATAGTGACGTAACTTACTGAAAAGTCACGACCATTATCAATACTGGAATTGTCCACTGGTAAATTGAAATTACCCCTAGGTAAAGGTGACATCTCCAAAATAGGGGAATCTAAACCTAGTTGACCATGGGATAGAATGGGTTTATAAAAGCCATTCGTCCTCTTTGCATCAACCTCATGCACTAACTCTTCGACAAGATTTTTTGGGTAACCTCTGTTAAGAAACATATTACTCAGCAGGTCACACTCATTACGGAAGTCAGCCAAGGTACTGCACATTCTCCCCGCCCTAACCAATTGGCCCTTTACAATAGACCTCTTTTGTTTAAGTGGATGGTGACTCGAGAAATGGAGGAAAGAATTGCAGTACGTTGGTTTTCTATATACCCTGAAGTATAAGTGCTCCTGTTAACATCCTTCAATAATTTCACATCCAGATAGTCTATATCAGATGCCGAAAACTTATACGTGAATTTCAAAAAATCAGTAGTGTTATTCAATGAATCAACAAATTGCCTGGTTTCACTACCACTACCTCGAAAGAGGATAAAAATATCATCGAGAAATCTCGTATAAAAATTTACAAAACGCATCAAATCTGGTGAAGAAAAAAGAAAATGCTTTTCCCAGTAGCCCATAAAAAAGTTAGCCACGGACGCTCCACAAGGGGAGCCCATGGCGACCCCATGTTTCTGCAGAAAACATTTGTTATCAAAAATGAAATAATTGGATGACAAGACAATGTCCAAAATCTCAGTAACGAGATCAACTTCAATTTTTGGAGCTCGAAAATCTATAAGTAAAAGAGCTAACCACTCCAAAGCTTCCTGGTGCAGAATGGAAGTATATAAATCCACTACATTGACAGTGAGGAAATTATCCTCCCCGTCAAATGGCAGTCCATTAATACTTTCCAAAAAAGACCAAGAGTCTTTACATACACCAGGAAGAAGTTTTAAATATTTGGACAAAATTTTGTCTACCAACTTGGCACTTGGATATGTCATAGAATACCTTCCGTCCACAAGTGCCCTCATTGGTGGATTATTGATGTCCTTGTGGACCTTAGGTATGCCGAACATTACAGGCAAAGTAATATCTATATAATTATAGGTGTCAAGATCGATCTTTCCTTCCAAAAATAGGTCACGAAAAAGCCCTCTCATCCTATTATGAGCACCATGTATTTCATTAATGGATGCTTCAGAGTAGACAGGTGACCCCAAAACGGATAACATTTTTTCTATATACATTAGGTTATCGAAAATAACTAAACCCCCTCCCTTGTCAGGTTTAATTAACCTGACAGGGGAGTGGCAAAGTTCGTCCAAAAGCAAGGCCTGTTCTTTAGTAGTGTTATATCCAGTAGGCTCTATTTTACTCTGCTGTTCCTTAAAAAGGTGCCTAAAATCTACCTCACATACATTCTCAAACAATTGAAGAGAAGGATGGAGAGGCAGATTAAATACACTAGGCAACCTTAAAATGGACTGAGATGTTAACACTTCATTATTGAAAAATAGCTTAAGGTTGAGCTTCCGAACAAAGCATTTTAACTCAATAATCTCTTTTGATATATCTCCAAATCTACTCGGTACAAAAGTGTAACCATGAGCAAGAAGTTCAACCAATTCTTCACTTAATGGAAACTCTGTAAAGTTGTAAATCTTAAAGTCACCCTTTTGGTTTAAAATTATTGTTGGAGCACCTTGAGTTTGAGAGGGACTAAATACACTTACTTCACCATCATTACCAACTTCAATAGGACTTAGAGTAATCAATTCCGATTCCTCCTCTTGTTGGTATATTGTCGATAATTGCGTTGGCCTAAAAAATTATTATTACCATTATCTTTTTTCTGTTGAGTGTTTTTGTAGCCTGAATTATTGTTCTTAAGCCCCTTGATTCTATTACTACGTCTGGGCCCTACCTCTTCATCGTCAAGAATTTCCTCATCTAAGTTGGTATAATCCATCACCAAATTCTCAACGGAATCTGATTGGCCCTGGTTGTCCCTAGTAGTGGGCTTCCTAAAATCTGGATGTTGAAGTCTAGGGTATGCACTATTTTCCTGGTAGGCTAATCTACCCTAACCAGTTTTTTATTTTTATTTAATTTTAATTTAACAAGTAGTGCATCAATACTTGATAAGGTACGGTCATAATCGAACCTATACCTAGAAAAATTCAGGTCTGCTTTAATCTCTTTATCTAAGGCATCTATTTCGTTCAACAGTACACCAACATGTTGGTTATAATGCTTAATAATCAATTCCAACAGCTGCACACCTTGTTGTTGGAATAGCTCTCTCAGTTCTGTGTAAAAAACACTATCATTTAATAGTCCAGATGGAGAAAAGTTGCTCCGTAAGCCTTTTGGAATCAACTTCTCTTGGATACACTTTAAAATAAATTATCTCAAGTTGCAATTTCTTCAATTTGAGGACTTTACTATCAAAAGTTTTAAGCTTGTCGGCTAAAAGCTCATTACTTGAGTCATTAATATCAGACCTTCTTGCATCAATACCTTGCTGTGAAAACTTAAAAATTTCTGTATTTGTCATCCATTCGGATAAGTTAAATGATCCGCTTGCATTACTAACTTGGCAAGCATTCGATGGAATATTCACAGCAGAGGAAATACGTTGAAGAGAGCTAGCGGTTCCTACATTCGTGCTTGAATGAAACACTACATCACTGAAAGAACGCCCGCCTTGATTAGACGGACCCGCTCTAGCGTTTAGTACTACATCACAGTTAGAAACAGTACCTGCTTCGGAGTTCAAAACAAACCCTCCTTGATTGTGCGAAGCAGGAAGTTGAGCTGCAGGTATCGATAAACCAGGGCTGCCAGAAGAACCGTTGCCAGAAGAACCGTTGCTGCACCGAACCATACCAGCAGGAAGAGACGTAGTACAACTCCGGTTAACACCCCTTCCTTCAAGAGTATCAAAGCGTGCATTGAGCTGGTCAAGTCTTTGTGATAGCAAGACCAGCAAAGCAGGGACATCAATAGAATTAGTTTGATTTACCTCAAGAGTACCCGTGTTAGTGAATAATCGAGGAGTGCTGGGGCTAACAGGACTACCCGTGGCCATAATAACACAAACAGTTGAAAAACTTGAATGCAAAAAACCAGCGAAACACACCAGACAGTCCATGTAATCCTTGCACCAGCAACAAAACCAAGATAGCCGTTGTCTGAACGCAAATTTATTATTATTCACAAGCGTTTTCGCCACTCAATGTATCGTGGCTTCCTCAGAGAAAATAATTTACAACTGACACTGTTGCACACACTTATTTAAAAGTAATTCAAAAAGGAAGTGATGTAACAAACCTTAAAAACAAGTTAACTACTAATTCTATTTACACTGTAGTTTGCTTTACACTTATATTATATAAATCTATATAAAAAGATGTATCATGATGTGTTTGTATAAAATAAAGCTGCTTAAACAGAACCCATGAAGACTCTTCTATTGTGTCCAAAGTAGAAGAGCGACAGTACACCACCTCCAATATGTACTGGTGTCCCCAGCATGATCTAGCTAATGACCCCATGACATCTCTAGCAATTCTCACAAATGGAACTTCAGTTGTAGGCATTAGAATTAAAGGATTCCATAAGCCCAGCTTGGGGTTGTCCTTTGTCTGTCAAGAAGAAACCCAGCACAATATTTTCTAATTTATTTAAAACACCTGGCATATAAAATGTGTTTTGGAACATTGTTTTGTTATTTATCCATGTCTAAGTGACCCCACAATACATGCCTAGAGGATTGTTTCATGATAATTTGCCTAAATAGGTGAAATACCAGTAAGTGGTCTATACTCTATCTCTCCATGGCTACTGTATGTATGAGATTAATCAGCATTTCAAAGAAATAATAAGTTGGTAGGAGTCCAACAAGAAAAAGCTCCCCACTCCCCTGGATATGTTTTCTTTAGCATAACCTAATGTCTCATCTTTCCTCTGGGGCCTTTTTAAACTTAGCTGATCTAACTGGTGGCTGTATATAATGGGATCCCCTTCTCCTTCTATGTTCAGGAGATAGAAGGCCTTTTTTCCTCTTCATTTAGGGCAGGAATAGAAACCTCCCTTAATTTTCCCTGAGAAATGACAGATCTCTCCAGTGATCTAAGGGACACTCTTTTATAACCTACTGACATAAAGAGACATTTTCTGTTGGTGGTTCTTCATTACCTTTCATCTCACCTTGTAGTTTCAATCCTAATTTAGGTTCTTGGAACTTTGTCTCCTTTCTGGATATTCAGTGCTCCCTAACTCTGCTGGGTGTTTCTGTAGTACAGAGACACATGTTACACTCTTTTTTGGAAAGATTTTGCAATACCTTGATCTGTCCAGGATCCTTATGTTATTTCAGTAGGTCCTATGCTACCATATAGATCTATGATGGAGGAGATGTCTCTGTCTTACAGACTAGTGAACTGCCTTGGTTTTGACTCTACTTCAGGTACTATACAGGACTCCCTAGTATTTACCCTTCCCACTGTTTACAGAAATTCTTGAAAATTGGGAAGTCTTTCTCAATTTTTATATCATGGGAGAAATGAAGAACCATGGCTGCAGTGAGCGGGACTTTCCAAACTTCCAGCTGTGTAAACATGCAACATATTTTCTCCCCAAAGATAGATATCACCTCAGTGAACTTTGGTGAGTAGTCCTTTTTCTAACAGATGTATTACACCTTCACCAAAGTAATCATACTGTCAAAGTCTAATACTCCCTGTAGTTCTAGCCCATGTAATCTGATTCATCACTTCATTATCCTAGCAGTACTACAGTAACACAATGTGGTCTCAACCAGCTAGTTCATAACGTGATTATATTCATTAGCCTCTTCACCCCCTCCTGGTTCTTTAGTTTCGACTTCAACTTCCCTTGTTTAGTATTTAAGAATATGTCCTCTCTAACCACACCTAAAGTAAAGTATGGAAGACATGGCCCATTTAATTTTATTTACTGTTTTCTCTACTTGCTTTAGGAGATATTTTTTAAATGTGCTTTTGTAACATAGTAGTTATCCTTTCCACTAATCTTACAAATCTTTCGGCATCTTGTGGGGCCACATGACACACCCATTTTTTAGTGATGTTTGCAAAGCCCATTTAAATGTATCTATTACAAGAATTTCCATCATTGTTCCCTTGCTGCTTATACCCTCTGGGGCTGGACAAAATTTTGCAATATGTTTTAACTCAAATAATTGTACAATTACTATTTTGCTTCTAGAAAATATCCTCTCATGAATTTGAATAGTTTGAGCCTATGATGTGATTCCTACCTTTGATAACAAACTTTACTTTACTTAGTCACAATAACTACAGTCCATGCCCACGTATGCAAGGAGGGGCTCCCCAGTGAGATGAGCTACCAGAATCCGATCCCATCTGGAAAAATCCCACTTCTCCAGGTTGCCTAGTCTTTTGAAATGTTAATTAATACTTTTCCATGTCTTCAGCATGAATGAGCTGCTTGAGTTCAGACATGGATTTGGCTGTGCCATGGAAGTAGTTATGGTTGCCATGCCTTTGACAACAGTAGCAATTATCTTTAGTAATTCTCCTATGTTAGTCATCATGCAATGTTCTCATCAGGGACAGAAACACTTTTGGAATGAATTCACAGGGACCCCATAACTACCCTGTTCCATGTAAGGAGCATAAAATTCTCCCATGTGCCATAGGACAGAATTCACTGTTTGGCAACACCAGGTGGGATTGGAAAGACAAAATGTTGTATCCACCAGATGTAAAATTTTCAGGCAGTGAAAATTCATGGTTTCTCACAAAACAAGATACTTTTATTTGTAAAACACAAATGGGCTGAGTTTGCCAATAATTAACTTAAAAGGAGTAAAACAAATGAAGCAGTATACTAGCAGAATAATAAATATATATATATATATATATATATATATATATATATATATATATATATATATATATATGGATCTATGATTACAGAAACTTGAAATTCATACAGACGAGACCATATGATCGAACTTCTGAAAACTCAAACGTCAAAAAAAGGAAACAAAAAAGACAAAAATCTATTTTTTTTACACATGCAGAGGGACAAGCCCCCTTACACCCCCTGCAAATTCTATATACCAACTCCAAAATCACACTACAGTGAAGAAAAGGATACATTTCTTGATCCTCACTGTACAGTGATCACCATTTAAAAGTTTCAAGTTTTCAAAACCTCAGTCATATTTTCTCAACCATATGAATTTCGAGTTTCTGAAAACTTGATCAACTGATAGCGATCCATATATATATATATATATATATATATATATATATATATATATATATATATATATATATGTATAGTTCAGTCCCATAGCTGCATTCGTGATACCACTGAATACAGGTTTACAATAAGTTTCCCAGAGCTAACAGACTTAAAATTGCACCTTCTAGTGAACTCCTTTTAAAACAGGAATGGAGGATTCATGAAGGAGCTGTGATGTATACACCTCTGTGTACATGTCTCAGTACCTTTTGAGTTTCAGTAACCACAGTAACATGGTGCTGCATGGACCTCTAGCATGAAGACATGCAGTACCATGTAGTGGTGGCCTTGCAACTGTGCTGAATGCAGTCAGGGGGAGAGGGTTATGTAAATTATCCATGTGCTGTCACCCCTGAATCACCTCCAGAAAAGCATCTATATGCCAAGGAATTAAAAAAAAATTGCACAACTGTGTAATACAGCATGACTGATCCCAACACATCATGGCTAAATGGTCGTGTTCAACTACCTACCATGACCATGGTATGGGGATTGGGGGGAGCCACTAGATACCAGAGATATATGTAACATTAGTGCCTTAATGGCATAGACATCAGTACAGGGATGTGGGGGATACATTTAACTTTAGTGCCTTAAGGGCAGCAGAAGTAGTTCAGGCAGCAGAGAGTGGGTGGGAGGAAGCTCTAGTCACCAGAATTTACCTAAAAAACTTGTGCCACAGCTGTTTGTAAAACAGCACTGTGATCGGGAGGTGACACTAGCCCCCTTGTACTACTCAACAGTAAATGGCACTCACTTCCAGATGGGGATCAGGGGAGTGGGGGGAATAACGGGAGGGCAGACAGGTCAGAGAGTGATACGAGAAGTGCAGTTTATGTGTGCATATATGTGTGTGTGTGTGTGTGTGTGTGTGTGTGTGTGTGTGTGTGTGTGTGTGTGTGTGTGTGTGTGTATGTGTGTATGTGTTTTGTGAACTTGTATGTTTGTGGGAGAATGACTGAGGGGAAGTCAATGTCTACATGAGCAGCAGTGTATTACCACAATGTGTAGATCAACAACGGTCTCCACTTTGTGGTAGTAACAGAGATACAGAGGCATGCAAATTAGCCGATAATGAGGCCTTATCTCATCATGGCTAACAAGTCTCTGAATGGCAAAATACTGCATCCTGAGATGAGGGCCTTGTATGGTTCACACATGGCCCTTTAATGAATCCCCAGGAAAGTCTTTCTCTGGAAATAAAAGTCTCTGTCTGAAATCCATGCATCAAACAACACAAAGTCAACAGGGTGTTCACAGAATTGCAATCTTTATAACTCAAAGTCTTTCATCACCTAAGCTCTCACTGGTAAAACAAATAAAGTCTTTTATGAGAAGTTCTCCGATCAGGCAAAGGCCAGATTTCCATTATCAGAACTTGCACTGATGATCACAGATCTTGCACTGACTCCCATCTCAGATCCAACTTCTCTTGCCTTGGTCTGTCTCTCCTTTCACTAAAGGCACTCCAGGATCTTCCGGATTTTCTCAAATGACATTTGCCATTCTAGGATTCCCCTGGCTTTAGAAATGCACAGGTTAACAGCTAACTTCAAAATACCTGAAGTTTAGGTATCACAGCTTAAAAGGATTTTTCTTTATTTAAGTGCATTCTCATATATAAAATATATTCTTTTCTTATTAAATAGTCCCACAAACCTAAAACTAAGCTTAGCACCTGCTCATTCAAATTTTCCTGTCCTAGCACTCAGGCACTCATTTAGTGGAACCACTGTGCTGTGATCATGTTTGTGTGTGTGTGTGTGTGTGTGTGTGTGTGTGTGTGTGTGTGTGTGTGTGTGTGTGTGTGTGTGTGTGTGTGTGTGAGTGCGTGTGTGTGCATGTGTGCATGTGTGAATGTAGTTACAGTTTCCAATTAAGATGCCCTGGCTGATATCATGGCTTCTTAACTGATAATATTTAGTAGCTTTTATATAATAGTAATTGTGGAAACACTATGGCTCTGAATGGTAGAGTCAAATGCATGGAATCTGATACCTTTGTATTATAATTACCAATAAAAAAAATGTAATTTTTCAAAATACTTCTTGTTTTAAACCCTTGTCCAAATCTCACATGAGTTTAAAACTAACGTGTTCACCACTTAAAGCTATTGATATGTGTCTGGTGCATTTCCCCAAAATGTGGTCTTTTTGTGGTATTCTCAAACTTATTTTACAGTTGTATATGGCTGATATGTAAAAAACACGCAAACAGACAGACACACACGCACACAGACACACACACACACACACACACACACACACACACACACACACACACACACACACACACACACACACACATGCACACACACACACACACACACACACACACACACACACACACACACACACACACACACACACACACACACACACACACACACACACACACACACACACATACATACATACCACAACCCTACATAGTTCATAAAAAGTGCCATAAATGCCTGGGAAGGAAGCATATACCTCTCCATTTAAGGAACACTACTCTCAGTAGGTAGTAGATACATAATTGGGGTCCATCAGCACTATCTGTAGTCCATAACCATGTGAGTCACAGGGTACACTGTGAAGGGAGGCTGGCATATAAGGAGCTACAAGTCTTGAGTGGGTCTATATCAGAATATTGACATTTGAAAATGTCAAAGCACAGTTAGTCAATATGAAAATGTCGAACACTGATTTTGTCAAACGGCCAAAACACAGATTTTTTTCCAAGGGAAAGAAATCTGAAGGCCAACAGACAATATGACATAAAAACTATCGTATTTAAGTGGAAGGCTTCACCCCCCAACTAAATATTCTAACTCTGAGACCGCACTACATTTGGTGAAAGCGCAGGTGTGACAGAACGACCAACAGATTTCTTTCCCTTTGAAAGAAATCAATGTTTTGGCTGTTTGACAATTTCAGCTTTCGACATTTTCATGACAACTAAAGGTGCTTCGACATTTTGAAATGTCGATATTCTGATATAGACCCATCTAGAGTAACTACATCAAGCAAACTGCACATGTACCCAATTGTCCTTCTAAAACCTGAGGCTGTGTTTAGTATAAAATAACTGATCAAGAACATAAGAGAGGAAATATTTAATTAAGCATAAAACTATCAAGATACTCCTGCATTGGAGTGTATTTCTATAGCCATACTGATTAAAGCAATACTAAGTAACAATCACGTGTATCTGTATCATATAAGCCATGAAACTGCTGAATTCCAGTCAAAGGGAGCAGAATGTATATGTCTGAAGCATTTGTTGTTTACAATTATAAGCCATTGTGTTGCTGCTCGTTGTGTAATATATATTGTTATGTGTGATTCTCGTCTTTGAACAATAAGGGACATGTTATGTATAGTGGCCCATGTACATTTCTAGATGATTCTGCAATACTGTAGGACAATTAAAGTAGCATGTCTAATTTACAGTCTATGTCTGTGGTATATGTGCTAAGGGTATGGCTGTCTAATATTATGGGCATTCGATTTTTTTTATTTATTTGTTTTATGAACTCCACTAAAAAACATATACAAGCCACCCTATGAACAACCAAAGAACTGGATCGTGCACAGTGCTTGTGGATCTGCCTACATCTTTTAAAATACCCAGACGTCATTTTACATAGTGGCCCATGTACATTTCTAGATGATTCTGCAATACTGTAGGACAATTAAAGTAGCATGTCTAATGTACAGTCTATGTCTGTGGTATATGTGCTAAGGGTATGGCTGTCTAACATTATGGGCATTCAATTTATTTATTTATTTATTTATTTTTTTATGAACTGCACTAAAAGCCATATACAAGCCACCCTATGAACAACCAAAGAACTGGATTGTGCACAGTGCTTGTGGATCTGCTTACATCTTTCAAAATACCCAGACATCATTTTACATAAGCAACAGAAAGGTAAGCAAAATAGTATTTTATGTTTTTTAACAAGAACTATGAAACTACATTTTTTTGGTTCGCTATCCTTAAGTCAGCACAAAGTAAAAGGGATACTTAATGACACTTTCATATCACTGCTGAGTTGTAGCAGCTTACTCTGCAAGCAGAATAGCAGTACAAATTTGACCAAAACATCCTATCTAAATGTATTCATAAGAATAAATACATGGTTTGATGACTGCAAAATTTAATAATAAAAAAACACTCACTTGTTTTCGTCAATTGTAACTTTGTATTACTCAAACAACTAAGTGTATTCCAATGTTATGCTATCTCAAAAGAAGTTCAAGTTATATGTAAAGGTTGTTGTTTACATTTCTGTTCTTGTCAGAGTTAGAATATAGTTTGCAGCCTTCTAATTCTTTCCATTTTATTTCAAACTGCTTGTAGTATGTCAATACAGCTGTGTTTCGTGTGTGCACTAACAGAGTAATCAAGCACGAACTTCTAGAGGAGAACAATGCGAGCTCTAGGGGAGGTAATCCATTAAAATGATCATTGTGTCTACCTACTGATGTCTAAGGCAGTTTGTCATTTTACAAATACTAGAAATCCGATGAAAAATAATATATCAGTCATAAGAAAGGAATCATAATAAATTTCATCAATAATTTATATAAAATAGATTGCTGAATAAAACATCTCTGTTTCTCTGAAAGTCGCTTCCTAATTCAGATGAAATACTAGTATAGCCTTTCACATGTCAATATCAGTAGAATATTTACAAATAAATAAAAAATAGAGGAAGATTAACAGGGAGCTAAAGAAACAGATACAAAGTGTTAGGTGTGGGAGTGGGGGTTACAGATGTGGTAATATCTTACTAAAAACAGCAGTGCAAGGCAATTAGCATTATCTTATTAGCATGTACTGCTGGGTATTGTTTGATGGATGTATCAGTAATTGCCAAACAGGCTCCAACAATGGTTAGAAGTGATCAAATGAGAAGGATGAAATAATGTTCTCATAATGAAATGAAAGAATCATGTATGTTAGTCATCAGAGTATACATTGTTCAAGATACAAGTTTCAAATGCCTTTCAGTGCAACCGATATTTCTTAACACCTGCTTCCTATTTTGTTTACCTCTGTTTAATGTGGCTATGATTCAACAGGATTAATGCATGTATTGCAGGTTAAAAAAGAACAGAACACCAATCACTGCTCAGGCATGCAGCCCATAGTATGAGACGTGCGGTGCATTGATTGTTGTAAGTTTGTACTTCCACATGTTTTCCTCTTGATTATAACAAGTTATACACGTTTTTTTCCCTCCTAATTTTGTAATAGCTATTGTTCACTGACAAAAAATGTAATTATGCAAAATACAGTCTAGTAACATCTGCCAAGTTACTAAATGGAACAAGGTGAGCAAATACTGTGTAAAGGCAAAAAAAAAACACATATAAATGCATCATTTTACTGTGTAGCTGAATTTCTGCCAAACAAATGAAGTATGATTATTTTGCAAAGAGAACATCCAAGCATTATGTTCCCTGCTTCAATTAGACTATATACTACAGAGACATAAAAAAGCAATGCTACTAACATAAAATACTGATGTGACAAACAGGCAATCCCAAAACAACACAGCTCCAAAATAGGCAAAATAGAGACAAACACCACAGTTCTTGGGTCACAAAATGTCAAATCTTATACCCTTGGAGTATGTGGCACAAATAGGCAAGTACAATTAGATGAGGGCAAAGGAAGTAAACAATCATAAAATAGTTTACAGAAAAAAAAATGCTAATACTAGTATACAGTAACGCCTACATTTCAGATCAAGCAACTCTATTTTTCTTAATTTATGTTCTTTCTTTTTTATACTTTTCTGCCTTAGACTCCTTGCTGGAATGCTCTGTATCTGTTTATTTAGCTCCCCACCAATCTTCCTCTGTTTTTCATTTATTTGCAAATATTCTACTGATATTACAGGCCTAAACATGTGAAAGACTATACTAGAATGAACAGAAAAAATGAATTGTTAATTACACTTAGAGAGTCATTGTACAAGATGTTCTCTAACATCATTGCACAAGGCCGGAGATCACTAGCACAGATTCTGGAGACAGTAACAAAGACAGAGGTCTATGTGTTGCTTCCTTACTGCTTTATTGAAAAACATTTTCATTTTCTCCCCAAGTTCTCTGTGGCATTAATGTCACATAATACTACAATTCAGGAATATGGTCTAACATTTGTGTGCCTTTACAGCAGATTCTGCCTACATACCATTACAGGACACACGGATTCTTTGTCCATAGGCCCTGAAAGCAAGCAATTAGCTACTCATGTAAAAAATGTGGAAAGGATCACACACTGTAAAAATAAAATCACCATAGCAACTTTTTTGTAGTAGCTAATTTAGTATAAATATTTAAATAAATCAGATCAGCAAGATGAAATAATGTAATTTTCAATTTTTTTTTTTTGATTATTCTCTTATGCAAGGACAAGGCTTGCTTCTGATCATTGTGTTACCAGTCAGTATAAGAAATGTTTGTCACATTCTTTTCTCACATCAAAATCTGATGAAAAAGTAAGTGAAAGCAGGATGTGAATAAAAGATTGTTCTATTAGTATTATAGTTTACCTATGAGGTTAAAGCCCAAGTGCACTGTTTTTGCTTTGTATGACCCAAGTTTATGTCTTGGAAAATACATGTTTCATTGTCAGTGTTTTGATTTTAGTTGTTTGTCAATAATCAGTCCTGTGGTGGTCTGCAACATTGGTTATATTATATAACCATATATATCTATATCTATGTATATATATCTATATCTATCTATCTATCTATCTATCTATATATCTATATCTATCTATCTATATATATATATATATATATATATATATATATATATGTGTGTGTGTGTGTGTGTGTGTGTGTGTGTGTGTGTGTGTGTGTGTGTGTGTGTGTGTGTGTGTGTGTGTGTGTGTGTGTGCGCGTGCATTTCATATATCCTTTAATCACTGAAACTGCAAAATAAGCAAGCAAGCCCCCCCACACACATCCCTTATGGAGGTGACCCCCATTCATAATTTTGATATCTATCAATATCTACCTAAATATATATATATATATATATATATATATATATATATATATATATATATATATATGTGTGTGTGTGTGTGTGTGTGTGTGTGTGTGTATCCATATAGATATATATATATATATATATATGGGTATATAATATAACCAATGTTGCAGACCATCGCAGGACTGATTATTAATAAACAACTGAAATCAAAACACTGACATTGAAACATGAATGTGTATATATATATATATATATATATATATATATATATATATGTATGTAGCTCTCTCTCTCTCTCTCTCTCTCTCTCTCTCTCTCTATATATATATATTATGGTTTACTATTGAAATGTCGAGCAGCACTACATCGACTGTACTATAGTCGAACATGGAAGTTCGAAAATAGTAATGTCGACGTCAAAAAATCAATCTAGGAATGGTTTTAACATGGGTCGAGGTAGGTGTTCAGTATTATTCAGAACTACAAACATCTCCCCTACCTCGACCCATGTTAAAACACAGTCCTAGATTGTTTTTTTGTCGTCGACATTACTATTTTCGAATGTCCGTGTTCGACTATAGTACAGTCGATGTAGTGCCGTTCGACATTTCAATAGTAAACCATATATATATATATATATATATATATGGGTTCACTTCAAAATCCTGAAAGCTCAAAATCCTGAATCTCAAAATCCCAAACTAAAAAATCCTGAAAGCTCAAAATTCCGAAAACTCATAATACTGAATCTCATAATACCGAAAAACATACAGGACACCAACACTGATGTGTGATTGTGCGGACGTTCGGGTTACGGCACGGGTCAGGTAAGTGTGCGATTGTGACGGTTGTTAGGGTTAGGGGTGGGTGAAGTGAGTTAGGGTTAGGGCATGGGTGAGTGTGCGATAGTGACAGAATTTGGGGTCAAGGGCAGGTTAAGTGAGTTAGGTTTAGGGCGTGGGTGAGGGGAGTGTGCGATAGTGATGGACCTTAGAATTAGGGTCTGGGTTAAGGTAAGTGGATAGATAGTGTATGTGCAGTGTAGTGTAGCTGCAATACAGTCAGTGTCAGGTAATGATTCAGGGTAGTAGTATTTGTGTGGATGAGAAATTAGTATCTAGTCTATAGTAGAATTGTAATTAGTTGGTTTATTAATATGGCTAAGAGTGGTGATTAGTTATGAGAAGCCATATAAGTTAATGCAGGAACTAGGGCTCTTAGAGGTCAAAGATAGCCAGTTGATGTTGACTTCTCCTAGGAGAGTAGTTTCATTTGTTATATTGTGTGCGAGCCAAGACAGTATTTCTTGTACTATGGTGTTGTTGTCACTTGGAGGTATATATATTGCAGCAATAGTTAGTGTATTATAATCATTAAGCTTGCAGTTGGCAGTTAGGAGTTTGGCACAGTGAAATGAAGAGGGGGGGTGTTGGATAGGGAGGGCAAGGTGAGGTGGTTAGAGAAAATTATCACAACTCTGACACTTTTTTTATTAGGTCAGTCAAGACGTAGAATGTTGCAACCATGAGGGAGGAATTCTTTGTCAGAGATGTGAGGTTTGAGCCAAGTTTCATTGAGGATTATTATATCTGGGCAGTGTTATGCCATCCAAGTGTAATATTCACTTTTTTTTTGAGAATGCTTTGGATATTCATTGAGTATATTGTTAAATGCTTAGCAGGCACCTTGGGGTGAAGACTAATAGGATGTATTGTTAGGTTATTTGTGAGGGGGTGGGAATTTGATCCTAGATTAGGATGGATGTCACCTGAAAGGAGCAAAGTGTTAGAAGGACAAGCTGTGGTAAGGTAAGAGATGTGAAAAGAGTGGTATTTTAGCATGGTTCTAGGGGTTACTGGGGTGCAGGGAGGAATTTTGATTTTGGGAAGGGAGGAATTTGTAGTTGGAAGGAGAAAGGGTGCTATTGTGAAGGAGTAATGTAGTTGAGAGGCTGAGGTATTATAAATGGAGGTGGGAGGAAGGTGTAGAGGAATTATTTGTATGTGATATGAAGAGAGGTAGTATAGGAGTAGAAAAATGGAAATCACTGGAAAATCTATCTCTTCTCAGTTTTTGTCAGTAACCTCTATTCTCGATCATTACTAGTATGTTTTTGCCTAACATCAGTCTCAAGTCACCTTAGCCAACTATCAAAAAATCCAAGAAACACATTACCTGTATTTTCTTTATCAGTCTTTTAACTTAATCATCATCATTCCTTCATTGCTCAATAAACTGATGTTGTCATTTCAAATGTATTAACTTTACCATGGATTTCGTGTTTGTTTCTTTTAATCACATGCATGTACATGCTGTGTCCACCTGGTCAAATTAAGACTGATCTAAATCTCATAATATCCATAATAGACAGAAGAAAGGAAAATAATACAATACAATACATAATTGCAAGACAGTGCACTTTCTACATTTGCATTACCATTCCTAAATACTAATCTGATTCTCTCTTTCCAGCAAATAATCAGTAATCCACAAAATATTATTTACCTCCTGCTTTCTCTTCTTGAAATCCATAACAATGTTTCAATGTTCTAATGTCTTTGAAGGCTCATTACCCATTAATGGGTCACCAGTAGATCCTGAGTCCTTTAATGTTTTTTCTCCCTGCGGCTAACCATAAGTGGACCACCAGCTCTTCTTGTCAATCCCCAGGTCTACTGAACCCACTTTAGCATCCCCCAAGCTCAACCTGATCCATGCACGGAGCAATTGAAGAGAATAAAGATGCTGGTACAGCGAAGAATCACAAAACAGCACGACAATTTCCCAACAGCTCAACAAAACAAGTCAATTGCCACAGGATGACCAAAGCAAACTACTTTATTAAAACAAAAAACATTGAATTAAAAAAATGTTAAGTGCCTTCTTCCCATAGTTACAGAATTATACTACTGTTTGGGAGTGTGTGCTTACTCTTGCTACAGGGCAACAGCCTTGCAGGCTCCACAGTCCTTACCTTTGGTGGGTGCATATTCACTTCCACACACAGACAACCTCGTGACTAAGTGACATGCTACTTACGTAGCGCAGAGCTTACCAGGATTGTAAGAATATTTTATTGCAGCAAGCTTACACTCACCCAGTTCCACCAGAATGAGCATGCCAATGTTTGCCACTGACTCCAATCCTCCCCATCTGGCCCCTCCAACAATGGTGGAGCAAATCAAACATGGATCATCTGGAGTACAGTAGGGGCCTTATCCCTCTGCACCATGTGCCCAATAAACTCCTTTAATCATCATCTTAAAAAGCCAAATGTCCATAATAGCCATCTAGTGTGGTTTTAAATATTATCAAATGTTCAGAATGCAAACTGTAAGCAGGAAGTTTAGTCTATAATGCAACAATTTTAGTATGGAAGAATTCCCTTTTCAGATATGTTGTACTTTTCAAAGTGAGTTATATGTTTGGCTAAGGCATTATGATCCAATTGTTTCCTAATGTGGTAAACATGTTCACGGATCCTATCCCTAAGGACCCTGTTGGTCTTGCCAACGTAAAAAGAATGGCAGAGCTGGCATTCCGCTAGATAAACAAGGTTGGAGATGATCACTACTTCTCATTTAGAGTCATTGGGATTATTTCTACTAGTATAAGAGAAGGAGATATTAGGAACCATACAGAGTTTAGAGAAAATAATTGAATTATTACACTCAGGGCAGATAGGGGCCATTGTTTGAATAAAAGGGCTACCATTAAACCTTTACTTAAAAAGTAAAGGATACCAAAATAATTCATACTAGCAGGAATATATATATATTTATATTTATATTTATATATATATTTATTTTTAAGGCTGTATATTTGTTGTATGTCTTTATTTGTCTTACATATATTTTTGATTTTGCATTGTTTTCTGTATTTGAATTAGTTTTTTATATGCATTCATGTAGATCAAGAGTGCTTATATGTGTTTTTTATCTGTGTACCTTTAAAACATTTCTTTTTTAATTGGTATGCTTCTGTGATTGGTTTTAGTTTTTTGAATTTTTATATAAGGACCATAATTTGATATTAATTTTGTCAGTCTGAAAAAGCTATTTAGCGAAAGTGCTTACTGTGTTTTACAATAAATATTTTATGATTTTCAACGTCCTGGTGGTACTTGGTTGCTTCATTGTTATCACTACTTCATTTTACAATAATTAAAATATGTTCATAGTTGGACCTCATGTTGTCAAGCTTTGTCCAGATAATGTGCTTTATGAGGTAGAGAGGTATGGTGGGTTGCTAGGATGTCTGCCAAATGTGCAGATGCATGCAGGAATCCACAGCAATAAGGGAAACCTGTCCCTTCCAAGGGAAAATAGCAGTAGAAATGATTTTTTTATCAGATTAAATTTAACCGTAGGTGTGGGTTTGCCCATTGCTTAGCTACTCATACTGTAGCTTAAATGGCACAAGAAGATAAATAGCAAGATGCATGCAAATGAAGGAATACTGCAATAGTGTAGTAGTCAGAGCGTTCGCCTTGTGAGCAGTCATACCCAGTTCGATTTTCACTGTAATAAATTCCTTTTTCCATGTCAAATCACTTTATGAGCATTTTTTTTTTTTGCTGTATAACCTACTAAATAACATATATTTGTGAAATGGAGTACTGCATTAAACGCAGATGTGAGGTGTCATAGTTATAATGTTGTAAAATCTACAGATAAACACAAGTGCCCCATACAGTATATGTACACATGAATCAGGGATACGAATTGAAGGTATGATGTGTAATGAATGATAAATCCATAGAGTGTCCAAATCCACCACTTTCTCAAGAGCCATGTTATATTTCTGTCTAAATTAGTGTGGGGCTAAGTGGAAGTAAGCACTTGTAAGCAGTAGCAAGCGGGTTTAAGCCCATTTGAGTGGGGGTAAGCAATGCACACAGGTTACGCAATATTGAAGCTAACTCCCTGTAAGCATATTTAACCGAAAGTTAGAATTGACTACCATCGCGCAAACCTGCGCAAACCCCCTTACAACTGTTTAAAAGTGCCTTAATCACTCTGTATCCAACAGCCACTGTTCTGCCCAGGTCTTGAACCCAGGACCCTGTACACTATAGTCACAGTAGTTAACCAGTAAGCCATCACACCAGTACAAAAGAATGAGGTATCCACAAACAGATCTTCACTATAACAAAATCAAAATTTACATGTGAAAGGAATCTATATACAGTTTTAGGTTGTATAACCTACTATATAACATAAATATGTGAACTGGAGTACTGCATTAAGTCCAGATGTGAGGTGTCATTGTAATAAAGTGTTGAAATCCCCCAATAAACACAAGGACCCCATACAGTGTACGTACACATAAATCATGGATATCAAACACATATATAACATGTAATGTATGATAAATCAATGCCAAACAGCAAATAGTGTGCAAATTTAAAATTAAGCAATGCTAAGCATTGCACACCCCTGCTTACTAGGTGTAAGCAATGTGTAGGCCAGCTAAATCAATTTGCCCAGTGGTATAACCCTTTAAGCAATGCCAACCTTAGGTAAGCTGGTTTGCCAATAGCTTAGCATTTTCAAAACCATCCAATCATGGCAAAGTGTGGGAAATTGGCCCTATTTAAACCACACAGGTGGGAATACATCTCATAACTGGTTGCAGCTTCCTCCTGTAGGCACTATGACCTGTGTGGGTGAAGGTTTGCACTTCCAGGTGCAGTGCTGGGGCATCCAGGAGTCCAAAGTCATGGCAGAACACCTTGCTAAAGACCATGACCAGAGACTGCTGCAGGGCCAGTACCAGGGTTCCCAATATAAAGCGGAAGCCTGGGACCATCTCGCCTATGACCTCACCAGTGCCACTGGCATCCCTCGAACTAGTGAATAGGTCAGGCATCACTATGCAAACCTGAAACGGAGAAAGAGGGAGCTCTTGGATCAGTGGATCCAAGCGGCTAGGCAGATGGGTGATGTCCCAGCCGTGTGCAAGTATCAGTCTACCTGTTTAATAATTGCCAGCTCATGTATATTATGGATAGGTATGGCTAAATATTCTTCTTATGTCTTTGACAGCAGCAAACGAGTGGACTGTGAATCGGGAAGCCCATGCCTGTAGACTGCAAAGGTTATGCCATGAGGCAGGTTAATAATAATCGTGCATGTACTGTCATAAGAAATACATCTAAAAGTAGTAGAAAGTTAACTGCCAGTATAAAACCTGTATTGTGTATGGCATGTACTGAATAAACCAGACAATATGGCAGGAAGAGTCTCAAATAGGTTGTATGTAAATAAAAGGTTAACAGCCTGGCAATAAAGGTCTAACTCCTGGACTGGTTGTGTTTACTCTGGTATCATATGGTAATGTAGTGTTGCAATCACTTAATAGTGCTGTTGTATTAAACACTGTTACCCACACTGTGCCACATAAATAAAATGTGTAGGAATGTCTGAATATGATTCTTGTAATCCCAAAGTCATATTGTACAACTGAGAGAGACTTAGACAGAAAACAGTGAAAAGATAGACAATATAATCCAAATAGCACACTCAACTGAGATGTGAAGCGTTATATTTTTAGCACACACAGCCATGGTTCGAATCCTAGGAGTGGTAGTAAGCTGTATGCAGAATCATACCCCACAACTGTACAGATATTGTCAGAAAGTCCAGATAATTGGAGTAAGTCCTCTGCCTGTCACCCTGTCACCCTGGCAAATCAGTGGGATAATCCCAGATGTTTAGGCAGCAAATAATGACATACAACTGATTGTCAGACATCATGACTGTCAGAAATATATCTATAAGAACAAACCTGTCACTCTAGCAACTCACCAAAGTGTTATGAGAGTAATATGTAAAGTATGTCCCAACTCCACCCCCATGTTGTGAAGCTATTACCAGAGTGTGCAGTAACAGAGTGAGACGTATGTGCATAATAATAATGTGGAATCTGGTAATTTGTGTGGCAACATTCAGGTAGTGTTAACAAACATTACCCCCACAGGTCTGTCAGATACAAAAACTGTGCCAGAAATAAAAGACTGAAATCCTGGGCTGGTACTGTTTAGTCTGGTATTGTATGGCAGTGTTAGTGTTGCAGTATATCTGACTAATAAGGTATTACTCATCACTGTCATCCACACAGTGCTACATAACAAAACTGTCTAGGAAACCCTGTATGAGTGTTGTAATTACAAAGTCAGATTGTAAAACCATGGGAGACTTATAGACAGAATTCAGAGAAAAGATACACAGCAGTATCTATATAGCACACTCAACTGTGATGGACACTGTTTTATTTTAGCAGACACAGGCATGGTTCGAATCCTGGTAGTGATAGTAAGCTGTATGCAGGATCATATCCCTCAATTGTACAGATCTGTCCAGAATGGCCAAATAATTGGCCTATATCTGCTGGCTATTACCCTGTCCCCCTGGCATATCAGCATGATAATGTCTGATATTTAGGCAGCATTTAATGTCATATAACCGACTGTCAGGCCTGTAAATATTTGGATATTGTCTATGAAAATAAACCTTTTATTGTACAACTCACCAAAGGTTTATGAGGGCAATAGTCAAAATATGTCCCAGTTTCACCTGCATGTTGTCAAGACATGCCCAGAGTGATGCAATAAGAGATGGAGAGGTATGTGCATAACATCAACCTGGAATGTGGAAATATGCGTAGAAACAGTCAGGTAGTATTAACAAACAATTCCTCCACAGGTATACCAGGTAAGAGGTGTATACTGCAGGTAAAACACAGTTCATGTATATAGTTGTCTACATCCATACCACCGTCCAAACTAAGGCCATAGGTAGTGTAATAATACCTGTAAGGTACAGATCACAGCACTGACTAAGAAAGTAATGAGAACTACAGGGATATACAAGTTATTAATTGACATCTTTCTCCTCCCCACCATATCTGCAACAATAAACTAATTACACAACTCAATTGGTATGTGTACTATTAAATCTCATGTTGGGACATATGTCCTATTGTTTGATAACTATTGAAATTTGTTTCTATGCATATGCCATGTTGAAATACTCCCACATTAGTGGCATGCTGCCACAAATGTACCTGCATGCTGTTGTAATGGCCACTGTGGTTCCATATATGCGCGTGTTCTGTTTGCTGTGCAACTGTTCCATATCTGGTGTTTTGGGTTAAAGGGAATATCTATGCATGCTGTTATACCTAATCCTGGAATGTGTTGACTATTATTAACCCACATATGTTTTAAAATTGAAACACCATAGCATGTTTGGGAAGGCGGGTCACAGTGGACCCACTTTCCACACCTTAACTGGCAGTGGCACCAGGCACCAGTATGTCAGAGGCCCACCCCGGGACCTCCTCATCTGCTGGTCCTGCACCACCTTCTGGTGGGACAACCTCAGTGGATGGGGCTCGCCTCCCCTGGGAGAGGGTGCGGACAGGATACTGTCACCCATCATCAGGTCCAGGGTCTGGTGTGTATCAAGCTCCCCAGAGAGTTTGGAGATCTGCTATGCCAGCTTGAGGGCCATGTGGTGCATCTAGAGGGTCAGCCTACCCCTCCTACCCATCCCTAAGCACAGCCACCTTTGGGGCTGTGAAGGTGCAGTGGTGACTGCCCATGGGTGGGGTCCTCAGTTCCATTGTTTCCACTAGGGGGCTCATGGGTTTCCAACTTCCAGACACCTCTCCCCATCCAAGGTGTTTACCCCACACATATGTCATACACTGTTCCTGTATGCTGTCTTGTCTGCCTTGTCTGTTATCCTACCCAACCTGCCTTCCCAAATATACCTAATATCCCTCCCCAACATCCCACTCTCACCTAAAAAAAAAGGCAATCTGTTCCACCCCAAAAATCTCACCCCATACATAGCTGTCCATTTTGCACACATCTCACTGGACACTTGTAATATGGTCTAAATGGCTTCACAACATATTATTTTTGTCCTCACCCCTCTCTCAAGGGTATGAGTGTCCAAATATACCTCCAAATCAGTGTATATGCACAGCTGTTGCTGTAGAAGAAATGGGCAGCTATGGACCTTCCCTACACCCGTCCAGCACATCCCTAGTCTTTCCCTACTGTCTTTCCCTCTTTGTGCCCCTTTTTCACCACTTTCCTATCAACCCTTTTTCTTTTCTTTTAAAAAAATTAGTGTGGGGGTAAGCGGGATAAAGCACTTTTAAGCAGCAGTAAGCAAGTTTAAGCCTGTTTGTGATGGAGTAAGCAATGCCTACACAGGTTAAGCAATTTAGAAGCTGAGTATAAGAAGCTGTAACCAGACGTTAGCAGTGCTTACCTTCATGCAAACCCACGCAAACCCGCTTGAAACTGCTTAACAGTGCCTTAATCACTCTGTATCCTATGACCTTTGTTCTGCCCAGCAACAAAATAAACTGTCTTTGCAAGGCTCGAACCCAGGACACTGCATACCATAGCCAAAGTGATCTACCACTAAGACATGTCAGATATACATATCCCTGATGTTTTCACAAACATATCATCCAGCACAGTCATTCAACAGTACAGGGAATGTATTTATACATGTAGATGTGTGTGTGTGTGTGTGTGTGTGTGTGTGTGTGTGTGTGTGTGTGTGTGTGTATATATATATATATATATATATATATATATATATATACACACACACACACACACACACACACACACACACACATACACACGCACACACACACACACACACACACACACACACACACACACACACACACACACACACACACACACACACACACACACACACACATATATATATATATATATATATATATATATATATATATATATATATATATATACACACACACACACACACACACACACACACACACATATATATATATATATATATATATATATATATATATATATATATATATATATGTATATACAAATATATATCTATAGATATAAAAGAGAACACAACAAATACATATATGACCAAAGGCACCATTAATTAATTAATTTATTTCTTTTATTTTACATTTGTTGACCGGGCTAGTCTAACTGGATATATGTCCATTTTCAGTAGAGGCCCGGGGAGATAAGTTCCAAGACAGACATGAACAGACAAGATCAATAATGTTACAAAAAACAGACATAGATGAAATATTTCTGCACATTTTATAAAACTATTTACAATATTTAGAGCTAATTATTTACATACACTAGTAGCTAATACAGCTTTAAATTTCTGCATATGTGCTTTCATGTTGCACTAAAGGACAGTAATTAGAAGAGCGAGTAGAGTTAGTATAGATACAAGAAGCAGTAATGATTGCTTAGTCAGGGTTACTACAAGGGCAAAGCCAGTGTGTTTTCAGGAAGATTTCAATTTTTTGTTTAAAGAGTGATAAGGAAGGAAGGGAAGGAAGTTCACTAGGTAGAAGGTTCCACTTTTTCCCAACTGTATTTGAGAACAGAGAGTCTCCTGCTATGTTGTTATCCTTATTGATGTTAATTAGTAGTTTATTTGATGAACGCAAGGCGTTAAGATTTCTATAAGGGGTTATGAGGTCTAGGAGTATTGGAGTATTGTTAGATTGGTAAAGGATCTTATGGGCGGTAGTAAGTTGGTTGATTTGAAGCTGATTTTGTAGTTCAAGTCACCCGAGCTGTTTGAGAATTTGACAGTGCTGGATTCTGAAAGGTTTACCAGTGGCAAATCTGGCTATGCTGTTATAGGAGGTAGCTAATTTGTGAAGATTTTTTGGAAAAGTTGGTATATATTGGTGAGGCATAGAGAAGAATAGAGATTAGATGGGAGTGGGCAATGGTAGTTCTTGCTGTTGGTGTTAAGAAGGGTTTAATTTTATACAGGGAGCCCATTTTTCTGTTAAATTATTTTATAATGTTGTTAATATGGGTATCAAAGTTAAGGCTGTTGTCTATTGTAATCCCTAGGATTTTGGTAGTAGAGTCTGGTAATATGAGGGTGCCATAATTAGGGATGACCTGCGAGTAGGAGTAAAGAGCAGGAGTTTTGTTTTTTTGCGATTCAAAAGGAGGCACCACTTCAAAAAACATGTCTCAACTATGTTAAATACCTTCTGGGTTTGGGATTGCAGTTCAGATGCAGATTTGGCTGTACAGATTAATGTTGAATCATCTGCATATTGTATACAAGTTGCATTGGGAATAGCTAAGTAGAGATCATTAATGAAAATTGAAAATAAAAGAGGACCTAGAATGGAGCCCTGGGGTACACCCAGTGTGACTGGCATGTGAGATGATAGTTTATTCTCCCAGAACACTGCCTGTTGCCTGTTGCTCAGGTAGGAAGTGAACCATTTTACAGATAGAGAATCTAGGGAAAGTGATTTGAGAAGATAAATAAGAAACAAGTGGTTTACCATATCAAAAGCCTTTGAAAGATCAATGAAAAGAGCTGAAGAGAGTTTGTTGTTATTGCAGTATCTATTAATGGTGTCAGTAAAGGATAAGAGGGCAGTAGTGGTACTATGATATGGCCTAAAGCCATGTTGGATTTGGCTAGTATGTTGTGTTGAGTGGGATGGCCTATTAGTTGATGATGAATGCATTTTTCCATTATTTTTGCTAGGGGGGGATAGAAGGGCTATGAGCCGATAGGTTGAATAGTCATTGGAGTTACCACCTTTGTGTAGGGGGCTGATGTGTGATATTTTCCAGATGGCAGGGATGTATCCTTCCTTAATGGTTCTATTTATAAGGATGGCAATATGATAAGCTACTGCTTTAGCTGCTTTTTGCAGATATTCAGCAGGAATCTGGTCAGCGGAAGGGGTACAAGGCTTAAGTTTAGCTAGGAGTTTGAAAATGAAATTAGTAGAGATGGGTTGTAGTAGGAAGGTAGGAAGTGTGCTAGTCATAGGGGTTTGTAGGCTGGAAGTGTCAGTGGGTAGCTGACTGGTTAGAGATTGGATGGTTTCTGTGAAGGAGTTAAAGTTATTTGCAGTTTGTAAGGGAGTGTCATAATTAGCTCCTATAGAGGTTGGTGTACTGGAGTGTCCTGGGTAAAGGAGTTTATTAATACTTGCCCAGAATCTTTGAGGGTTATTCTGGTGTGTTTTTTGTATTTTACAGTAAACTTTTTTTTTGTCTAAAAGTATAGATTTTTTTAGCTGCGTTTCTTAATTGTCTAAATGTTTGTTGATCAGATGTGCTTTTAGTAGTTCGCCACTTAGTCCAGGCTTTATTACTGAGTAGGATTTTTTGCCTGGTATCTTTGGAGAGCCATGGGGCTGGTTTTGCCCCAATTATTATTTTACGTTTGGGTGCATACTGGTCTAGGATAGTTAAGAATTTAGAGTTAAAGCATTGAACAGCCTCTTCTAATGGGAGAGTTTTTAGATTAGTCCAATCACAGGCAATAAGTTTGCTTTGAATAGAGTTTGGTTAAATTGTTTGTTGGAACATATAGTCCTGCATGCTGTTGGGTGAGAGATATCTATTATTTGCCTGATTATATAGGTCAAGCACTGGTCACTTACATCATTAGGGAAAATACCTACTCTATAAGTTTGGTGATGATTATTAATGAATATCCAATCTAAGGTGCTCTCTTTTTGGTTTGGTTTGTTAATTCTGGTTTGGGAGGTGGTGGTCTGAGAGAAGCCATGAAGGTTAATATGTGAAGTGGGATGCTTAGTATTGGTACATTTCCAGTCCATATTGACATCACCAAGGATTATAGTTTCTTGTGGGAAAGTTGCTGAGACCCAGCCAAGAATATCCTCCAATGAATTAATGTTATTTCCAGGAGGTAGATAGATACATATGATATTTATGGATTTACTAGAATTTAACTGGATCTTTGAAATGAGGATTTCTGCATTACTATATTTAGGTGGGTTATAGGGTGAGGTGGTAACTTGCAGCCCATCCTTGAACAGAATTGCTACTCCCCCTCCTTTTTTGTTTTTACGATCATTTCTCAATATATTATATCCTGGTGGGATAATTTCATTATCTTGAGTTTGTGGCTTTAACCAAGTCTCTGCGAGGCATAAAATGTCGAAAGGATATATGTGTAAGAGAGACTGGAGATGAGGAACTTTATTATTGACCCTTTGGATATTGAGATGTGCTATCAGGAGTGAGTTGGGGAGTTTATTAGGGCTGAGTGTTATAGCGGGATTGGTGATAGGAAGATCAGAAGGTAGGACAGTGGCTGTGCCTGGATTAGGATGGATGTCACCATTTTGTAATGAATGCTTTTTTAGACTGTGTAATTTGTAATGTAGATTACTTAGTAGAAACTGAGATTTCTTGATTGAGGGATTATAGTATTTGATGTGGGACAGTCTTTGGAACTTTGCAAGTATGTAAGTAGGTGCAGATATATTTATGTTATTGTGGGAGATAGTGAGGGTTTGTGTGGATGCTTAGTTAGGTGGGTAGTGGAACTGGGGGTAGTATAGGTATTCAAAGGAGGTTAATTGGTAGGCTGAGGTTATAACAGATACTATTGTGGTAGTGCGTATTACTTTAGTTAGTGTTGAGGTAGTTGTGGAAGGCATGGTGAATACAATTGTTGAAGGGTACTATCTAGTGTTGGTAAGAGGGCCTAAGGAGATACAATACTAGGTAGCGAGAGCTGTGATTGGTTAAGTGGAGTAAGGGGTGTGGTGCTGCTTATGCAGGGTGGTGGGATTATTTGATTTGTTGGATGTAGAGGAAGGTGTGGCCAAGATGTATAAGTTTAAGACTTCTGGGGGTGGTTGGGATTTGGGGGTAGGGTAGGGGAGCAGAGTGAGCCTGCAGGGTGAATGGAGTGGGATGAGCCAGCCAGCAAGAGTGTGAAACACCAAATACAACCACTCAGTAAATCATACTGAGACAGTTCTTATCAGGAGAGTTTTAGCTTAACTGGCAGAAATCAAACATTGGTAAGTGGGAGAACAAAATAGTCACTTTGTTGAGAGTGACTTTTGCTCCCGTAATGCTTAGAGAGGTTATGCTGTTCTTGTACGGCAGAAAGGGTGGACTGTTACCTGGCTAAAATATGTTATCAGCAGTATCAAAACCTTAGCTGTGAGCCAGAAACTGTTTGGTACTCTACTACCATCTAGTGGCATATGTAGGTAACGCCAATGAAGGTAACTGAACAGGCTTATAAGTGAGATAGAGAAGCCAATAAATGGGGTGGAGGTTAATGGCCCCAGACTATATCCGCAAGTGTGCTGGCACTACTGATGCATAAGTAACAATCACTTATTTTAAACAGCAAAATAGTCAAAATTAAAAACTGCAGGTTGCCACCTACACTGTGAGGCTTTAGAGGGCCCATCCGCTTGTCCAGAGAGTTATGGAAGTGGACAGGATAATTCCCGAGTAGGATGGAATAACAAATGGGAGACAGCCTGAGTATCAGCGCGTTTGTGTCCAAGCTGTAAAAGAACAGAAGGGGAAAATAGGTTATAATCACTGGAATACAGTGTGGAAATAAAAGGAGAGAAAGCAGGAGGGACAAAGATGTGGAAGAGGAGCTGTTATATAGGTGGAGACTAGGAGAGGAAAGTAAAGAACAGTTGGGGAAGAGAGCAGACTAGGCCAGGAGAAGTAGGACGTTTTTGGGAGAAAGGAAAACAGGAGTGATAGAGGGTGCAGTTGTAACAGTTCAGAGTGTAGCAGGCATGTAAAAAAAAAACAACTATAGCAACCTAATACTAGCATGCACGGAGTAAATCATACACTTGCCCATCTAACAGGCAGGTATAGAGAAAATAGCTGTATTACTCTTAAAAAATCTATTCTATTAAGCATGGAAAACAGTGCTACAGTGTTCTAAAGTACAATAATGGTATGAAGCACTTTAGGTTACATATAGTTCAGCAGTAAAGTTTTCCGTAACAGGCAGAAACAGTGTTACTATACTCTTGATTCTACAAGACAGCAAAGGAGTTAAACAGTTTCTTAGCTGTGAGCAGTTCAATGTACGACTAATTCATTTTGCAGGGTTAGATGCATATTTACTAACATAACCTTAACACATACGGAAAACAGTAGTACATGAAGGTCAGGACCTCCACTAAAATAGCATCTAAAGACTAAATAGTACAAACAACAGATATCTACGCTACTAGTACCTCCACTAATGGGGGTGAGGGGGCCCAAGCTAGGTACCTCTTGTAATTATTGATATCACCCCCTCCCCCACAGCCAAACAGATCTGCCCTGCAACACAATACCAACACTTGCAAGTCCCATACCCAGGAACCTACACAACATAGCCACAAGACGTTAACAGTAATCCATCCCATCTGTATAATGTCAGGATGGTATCAATAACATATCATGCAGTTCAGTTTGGCTACCATAGGGAATGTACAATGTGGAAGCAAGAAACATTCCAAAGATACATATACACACACACATATATGCAGATACATATATATATATATATATATATATATATATATATATATATATATATATGTGTGTGTGTGTGTGTGTGTGTGTGTGTAAATACACATACACACACATAGATATGTATAGGAAGATACATATTTAGAGGGTGCACAGCATATTGAATAGCCAGTATTCCTACAGTTGCCACCCTTTAAAATGGACAGTGTATGATTCACTCATACAAAAAACAATTATTGCATGAAACATATACCCACAGAGAAGTCAAAGGATATATCACCACACACGTGTGTATGCATAAGGAATGTTTATTTGTGTACTATTACAGTTGTATATGCCATATCATATAGCTGTTAGGTCTTTGAAATACATACTAAGTGAGTAATGCAACTCTGAAGCAGATAATTTTATACAGTAATCTGAAAGCATAACATATGTTGCTGTCCAGGCCAAGGCCTTCAAGTAATACAACAGTAAAGAAAGACTGGGCCAGAGGATAACAATCAATCAACAGTAAGTAATGCAGATGTACAGTTCAGCAGCCTCCAATTACACTCTGTACTCAACCCCTAGGGGGAGAAGAATTAAGTTGCCACAATGAGGATGTATTTGTTACATAACAATGCTTAACTGAAAACATCACTATCACATTGACAAACAGAACAGTCTGTATGACAGTAAGCACTAGGCCATCAATGTTCCCAGTGTGAAATGTATGACAATGTACAGCCATATACCTTAAGGCATCTTATTACTGATATCCCTCCCTTGTTGTAACACCCTAGGTTATATATGGTGCATACCCCTCCCCCATATACTGAATTACAGGGGCATATAACACTGTTACATCCTCTGACCTCTGGAGTGCAGAAGGGCAGACATGTTTTGTCCAGCTGTAGCCCAGATATATATGGACCCTACCCCATAATATGTGTGGGGACCACAACATCACTGGAATAATGGCAGGAATGGCAGCATGAGATAATTATAGGCCACTACATAATAACCTCTTACTGCATGTCATATGGACAAAGCCTCGTATATAGGTGGAGGACATAGGCCAGAACACAGGGATATATTTGAAATAGTGTTGTTATACACTGAGAAAGTTGCTGGTGTTACAGGATAGCCTGCAACGTACCCTTAGCTAGGAATATGAAGTCAGAAACACAAATGGATGTAGCCATATACTGATAGCACTCAACAGACACAATGCCAGTGATATATCTGACACAAGACCTGTGTGGTGGACAGACAAAATGTAACAGGAAATCCTCTGGCCATCATGTGGATAGGCCCACAGCTGAGATCTATTCAGACAGACTGCATTCCATGCTAAACTAGTATGTACACACAAACCCTGTAACACTGGTTGTATACAATGCATATAACAACACTACTCACACTGTCTGTAGGTCTGGAACCTTATACAAATATGTAGCTGGCCTGAGACTGCAAGTCCTCTTGTAAGAGGTGTTGCTACCTGCTGTCTGTAACACTGCTGCCCACACACAGGAAGGATGTTCTCCATACAGGAAAGGTAATGGGACTACACCCACATGATGTAGGAATTTATAGTGGTGGGTTGCCATGACAGTGGTAATTGGAAGTACTACACAGCAGCCTGCATGCAGGTAGCAAGTGGTGGACAGTCATTTGTGCAGAGGCCATCACCTGATAATGTGCATCACCTACAAAATCCATGCTGCAATCTATTCAAAGCAGCTCGATCCATTTAGTGGAGACCAAGCTAGAGAGAGAGAGAGAGAGAGAGAGAGAGAGAGAGAGAGAGAGAGAGAGAAAAAAAAAAACAAACAAATACAACAAACAAAAAAAAAACGCATCCATATAGCCATCCACACAGCAAACTGTATCCAGAAGAGACATCATTCCCACAACAGGTATGTGAAGTAAATATGCATGTAATTGAATGTAGTACTTGGTCCATAATAATGGGATAGATGATGTGGAATGATTTATATGTGCCATCAGGTGTTGTTGTAATGATGTCCAGCTGAACAACTGCTATGGACAATAGTGTCTGTCCCTGTGGGCAGTGGGCCATACCTGTCAACTGTGCAGATCAGCACTGACTGACAAGATGTAAGCCATCATAGTGTGTGCTGTGTAATGCAAGACATGTATATTAGTGTGGCCAATAGCTGGTGGTGGAAGTAATGCCCTTATGATGGACACGTTGGTTCCAGAGCCCACCACTTGCAGGACAGTTCTGTTAACATGTAATGTAGCATGCACAAATGCCATAGATGTGTAATAGGCTTTCCGGCAATCTGTCCCTATATATACCCCCCTAATGATAGGCTGTGTCCACATGTGGCACCTGTCTGTGTTGTAGCAAGGCAGAACAGTGCAGCTGTGCAGGAAGGAGAATTAGAGAGTGTGGACCTGATGTCTGAATGCACCCCATATATATATAATATATATATATATATATATATATATATATATATATATATATATATAGATATATATATACACAACTCATAATATATATCTACACACACAAACACACACACACACACACACACACACACACACACACACACATATATATATATATATATATGTGTGTGTGTGTGTGTGTGTGTGTGTGTGTGTATGTCTACATATGTAAACACACATATGTATGTAAATATATGTCCCCTACTTTTGAATGACAGTGCTGCATGATATGTGTGAGGGAACATCACACATATCAATACGCACATATATATACAACAGTAAGCGTGGGCAAAATAGACAGTTATGTCAGGTGTGAACCCCATGTTGGGAGCACATTGCACTTGTTTGTGAAGGTGGGATTGGTAATTTTGGGAAGGATATCAGGTATATTTGTGGAGGTAGGTTGGGTTGGAAGATAGAGAAGATAGCCTACTGGGGTGGTATATGACACATGTGGTGGGTAAACACCCTGGATGGGGAGTGTGATCTGCAATGTGGAAGCCCATGAGACCTCATGTGGAAACAATGGGACCATGTTCCCCACCCATGGGCAGATATAACATCAGCTTCATGGCCATGATGGTGCCTGGGCTTGTGGCAGAGCATGAGGAGCATGCAGACCCTGTGAGTGTGTACTGAGGGCCTCAAGGTGCTGTAGCACTTACTCCAAGTCTATGTGGCACTCCCTATGCACCAGACCCTGGATCTGACCTCGGGTGACAGGATCCTGTCTGTGTGTGCCCCAAGGGGGGTGAACAGCATCCCCTGAGGAGGTTCCACCTGAACGTAGTGCAGGACCAATAGATGTGGAGGCCCCAGGGTGGGGCCCACATGTGATGTGGCCTGGTAACATGTCCAGATGAGGTGGGAGAGGTGGTTCTGCTGGCAACTGTTCCCCAAACATGCTATTGTGTCACTGTTATAGAACATATGTGGGTAGTAATAGTCCACACATTCCAGGATCATGTCCAACAGCATGCATGGATATCCACAATAACAGAAAACAACAGATGTACAGTAATCACATAGCAAACAGAATACATGCATATATGGAACCGTAGTGTCCCTTACAATGGCATGCATGTGACATTGTCCATAACAGGCCATCAATGATAGTGTCCCCGCAGGCAACATGACTACAAACACATAGCCCAAAGTGTTGTATAGTACAATATATGTCCCAATGGTAGGTATTCTGTAGACATACCTGTTGAGCTGTGTGATCAGATTGTTGTTGCAGATATGGTGGAGGGAGACAGAGATGTTTATTAACAACTATGATAACCTTGCAGTATGAGCTCCTCAGACATGTTTCCATCTTTATGTCTTTCAGGCAATATGTCCAGGGAGAGGTTGCCCATTTATACAGTGGAGGAGAATGATATCATCATCTCACACCTGGTGCAGTACTACCAAGTGTTGTTCGGCCGAACAGTCCATGATCTGCAGGAGTGGACCGACCCGTGGAACAAACTTGTCCACAGGGTAAATGATGTCAGCTTGCATAACTGCAGTTATGAGCATGTTCGGCATCGATGCACAGATCAACTTCAGCATGATCGTCGGCATGCTGCTGCAGTCAGGGGGGGACCAGCTTGCAACAGGGGTGGTCATGCCATCCAGCCTCCCCGACACATATTGAGGAGCTCCTTGCCAGCCTCAGGACACCTGCCCACCCGCACACACAACACCTGGTGGAGAGCATAGTGGAGGTGGATGCTACTCACACAATGGTAGAGGACCATGCAGGTAAGGGCACAGGGCACATCAGTAGACCACTGTTTTGTATCCATCCGTATCTGTACAGTTAGATTATGCATATGTGATTTACAGTCTGTTGATGCATAGTAGTAATAAACAGATGTGCATAATCTGCAATATTGTGGGCTTGTACTGTTGATGTACTGCAATGCTGCACCCACCCTGTACCAATGCTACAGCTGTAGCTACTGACATCACATCTCTCACACACTTATGTAGGTCCCTCTGCTATACCTCCAGGGCAGCAGCCTGTATCTGGTGAGTATGGTGTTTGTTCAGATTTGCCAATACACCGGTCATGTTATGGCCATGGTATATTCCATGCACACATTTATCACACCTACCCATTATGCATGCTATACATGTCCACGTGTTGTTGCTGTTAGCTGCACTGCATCACGGTGGTCGCCATGATGGTGTATCTGAAGGGTATGTCAGACTCCTGCAATATAACTAACATCCTGTCATTGCAAAATGTGTGCACAGAGATGAACATAATGGTGTGACAAATGGCCTACAGTAGGGACATGTGTGAAACATCACCCTTATATAGTGCTACAACAGTGTATATACCAGTATTACAATGACAACTGTTACAGATCTACACTACAGCATATCACAATACTGCAGTCCACAACCCTTACAACCTGCAATGTGGTCCTAACATGAGCAATGAGTGTGTAATATCGAATCATATGTTAGGACAGCAAATATGGGGAATACATACCTTCACAAACACTAGAAGCATATCTGTGCACACACTCCAGATAAAATATAGTGGAAGCAGCTGTTGAGGTACTGACAGCATGCATTCTTCATGAGAATGCACTTTCCAGCAAGTACACATCCTCAATGTCACACCAAGAAATGGTCTGCTGTCAAAGATGTTTGGCCATCAAATGTGCCCTCTTACCTGAAACAGAGGCAGCCATGGCTTGCACACATCTTACATGCCATGGCGTGGACCCCATACCCAACAGGCAGCACTCAGGAGTTGGACTTGTAGCCATACCTCACCATTGCATATACCATGGCAAACAGTGCAGACAGTCATGTATGTGGTGAGGATGTATGGGACAGGATTAATGTAGAAAATAAGTGGATGGCCATCCAAGACAGATGATGTCACATGTAGCAAACCAGTCATGCAGGCTGCCTAGTAACATGCCACAACACTGAGGGAGTTGCAGGAATGTCTAGCAAGTACTAGCTGTGCAGTACCCATGTCAGCAATTGCCTGGACTCTGCATAAGTGTGGCCCATGGGTTAGGGTAATCAGACGGGACAGTTGTACCACAGGAAACATCAGCCAGGCCTCTCTACAGGTAGCAAAAGGTCCCCAAAAGGCATGTGTTGAAATGTGTACTGATGTACCAAGACCATATTGGAAACCTACAGACAGTATCAAGTAAGATACATGTGCTGCACAACCAACACCTCACCCCACCTCAGGCCCACCATCCCCTTCTGTACCTTGCCGGTGCCAGTGTACAGCTGAATGTTTGCTATTCATTAGCTGGGACTAGGCTGGAACACATGGTGTTCAGTGTTTGGGTCACTGCAAAATGACACATGTGTGGGCCTTAGTTGTCAAGCATCTGCAAAAAGGCTGATAGTGGGGAGGAGGTGTCATCATGGTACAACAGTGCACTGCAGCAGGGATCCAAAGGATGCTACGAATGGCTGTATCTGCACACAGTCAAGGTCAGAAACTGTGGCAGACATAACCCTGACTCCACAGCAATAGTGATGGCAGTGAGTGAACTCCAAGGGATGTGCACATGAGTTGACCTTGCATTCATGCAGAGCTGGGGGCACGTTTAGGACAGACTGGTCAAATACTGTCAAATGCAGATGGCCCATGCTGGTATACCTCTGCCAGGAATAGTGACTGCTGTAGTACACAACAAATCATCATGATAAGGGCGTGCACACATATGCACCCACAAAGTGTATGCATCTCAATCAGTATCAGCACCACTAACACATTTGTTTGACACTGCATTTGATTGTACAGGTCATATGTCACATATCAGGTTCATGTAATGTTAACATATGCAGTAATGTGATCCCATGGTATATCAAGGAAAAGGGCATCATATCAATAAGGGTGTGTACACTACCCATGGCCACAGTAAGGTTTGAAGGTTGTCAGTGTAATTGTATCATATTGGCCATACATGCACTGCTGATGATGAGATCTGTAAATCAGACATCAGGCATTCACAAATGACATCTGTCCACATATCATCCCAGGTATGTATCGGACAAATACATAGGGGCTGGGAGCAGCAGATCAGACATAACTGACACAGTAATATACATTCAGCAATGTTGTGTACACCTGTGATGTATGGTGCACACTACATGCCAGGGTGCCGAACAGGTGCACAGCAATACTGCGTAAATGGGTGCAGTGTGTTCCAGTGGAAGGGGCATCACCTACTAACACAGCCCATGCATCACACACATGTATAATGTTGCTAGCATGGATTGACTATAGCTGCACTGCATGCTGTTGAGTACCATATGTCATGCATGTTGACAGATGGGTAATGGGAGGTCTGTGTGTAATATCTTCATGCAACCTCACCTGTAAGTGTGTGTGGGGGTGGGTAGGTTGGGGTTATTTTGTCTGTAAGTGCAATCTGGTGGAGTGGAGGGGGGTTGATGTATGTAGGATGTGTGTGTATGTGTGTGTGTCCATGTATGCACATGTGTGATTGTGGGGTTGTTCATACCTCTCGGCTTCCCTTTAAAATCATGCAGTACATGGACATGGACAGACACATGAGACACCAGGAATACTTGTCTCACATGTAATCTCAGGACAGCTGATAGTATAATAAGGTCGGTAGCATGGAACATGCATTGGGAGGGAAACTAGACACCAGGTATACTGGAAAATGAAACTCAAACTAAAAGCTGTACATGGAATGAAGGAGCAAACACAATTCTTTTCGTACTTTCATTCAAACTTATTCTTCATGAACTTCTTCAGAAAAAAGTTAACCTCTCAAAACACACCTCTTATAAGTTACCTCAAACATCACATGACTTTTATGATACTTTAAATTAAAGGTATAAAATCATACCATAAAAATCAAAAAACTGTCTTGTTTTCCAAACAGCTTGGAATGCCAAAGCTTCATAAAACATGTCTTGATATAAAAGCACCATCATATCATTGTAATTTGAATATTATTTTAGTGCTAAAAAACACTTAATATTAATACATTCGTTCAGACCATGGGCTCTGCCTGCTACCAAACTGATCTGCCACAATGGCTCCTTGCATTCTAAAATCAAATTGGTGTTCCTTATATAATCCACTTGTGGAACATAATCTATGGCTGAAAATGTGAACTTTTTAAAGTTCACACAGTGAATAGCATGCCTAGCTAAAGCATTGGTAAAGTCCTTTTTCTTAATAGCAAGTGTGTGCTCATATATTCTACGCTTTAAACATCTAATGTTTTTTTTCCTATGTAGTAGCTAGGACAAGAGTCACATACTGCCACATAAACTATGTACTCTCACAGGTAAACCACCTGTGGACCCAAATAGCCCTTTTCAGATGTGTAATAAATGTACTAGATATATTGCTTATATACCTACATTGTTTACACTTCCTACAGGAGAAAGTACCATAAACACTATTCACATCAGTCAATGCTAATGTGTGCCCCCCTACAATTTTCCAAAATGCTTTTGATGTTCTCAATTTTCTTATAGGTGAACTTGGGTTCAACACCTACTATCTGTATGAGTTCCCTATTCCAAATCAAAACCTTCCAATTGTCCTTAATTATGTGTTTAATGACACCCATCTCATTGACAATGGGGATGGGAAAAGAAATAGTAAACACTGTGTTGTCCTTCTTTTTCCTGTTGTTACTTACATCACCAACCCCCCTGATGATGGATTTGACAGCATTTTGTCTCAGAATAAACACTTTCTTATGTATATTGGTTAACCAAGCCTGGTAATACCCTCTTTGTTCAAAACAATGTGTGAAGTGATGACCTCTTGAAAAAAAAATATCATCATCAGATGTGAGTCTACTGAGGCGAATTATTTGCCCCTTTATCACCCCTTTCTTCATACATCTAGGGTGTAAGCTATCTCTGTGCAAATATTGGTTGACAAAAACATCTTTCCTATAAATCTTACAAAAGTGTTACTGAATGTATCAAAAGCCAAATGTATATCCCAAAAATTAATGGTCCTACCAAAACTACCCACAGAGTATTCCAAAAAATCTGTGGTGTGATTTAAGTCCCTGATAAAGGACTCAAATTCACTCTCATCACCAGTCCACAGAAATATGAAATCATCAATAAATCTTTGATAATGTGAGACCTTTGTGGATGTACATTCAAATATTTCTCCTCCAACATGGCCATTAAAAGGCTGGCAAAGGATGGAGCCACCCTTGCCCCCATAGCCACCCCTGAGGTCTGCTTATAATATCTTTGGTTGAATTCAAAAAAATTGTTGTCAAGAACTATACCCATAAGCCTGCAAACCATCTCTATTTTACTGTGTGTAAAGGCAGTGTACCCATTAAGGTAATCTCTCAGATATTTTATACCAGCATCTTAGTTGATGCATGTGTACAGTGATTTAACGTCTAGAGATGCAAAATAAAAATCACCATGTGTGAGGTTAATGTCCCTCAAAATTTCCAAAAGGTGCCAGGAGTCCCTATGGTGCGACTTCACTTTTTGCACTATAGGATTAACTATGTAAACCAGCCATAAATAAATATTTTCTGTCTTCGTTCTCTTGGCTGAAATAATGGGCCTAAAGGGGGGATTTGTTTCTGATTTGTGTACTTTGGGTTTGGGGGGGGCACACTTTAGCACTGACTGATGTGAATAGTTTTTGTGGTACTTTCACCTGTAGGAAGTGTAAACAATGTAGGTATATAAGCAATACATCTAGTACATTTATTACACATCTTAAAAAGAATATTTGGGTCCACAGACGGTTTACCTGTGAGAGTACAAACATAGTTTATGTGGCAGTATGTGATTATTGTCCTAGTTACTACATAGGAAAGATCATTAGATGTTTAAAGCATAGAATATATGATCACACACTTACTTTTAAGAAAAAGGACTTTACCAATGCTTTAGCTAGGCATGCTATTCACTGTGTGAACTTTAAAAAGTTCACCTTTTCAGTCATAGATTATGTTCCACAAGTGGATTATATAGGGAACATCAATTTGATTTTAGTATGCAAGGAGTCATTGTGGCAGATCAGTTTGGTAGCAGACAGAGCCCCTGGTCTTAATGAATGAAGTGTTTTTTAGCACTAAAATAACATTCAAATTACAATAATATGATGATGTTTTTATATCAAGACATTTTTTGAAGCTTTGACATTCTAAGCTGTTTGGAAAACAAGACAGTTTTTTATTTTTATGGTATGATTTTATACCTTTAATTATGTGATGTGTGAGGTAACGTATAAGAGGTGTGTTTTGAGAGGTTAACTTTTTTCTGAAGTTCATGAAGAATAAATTTGAACGAAAGTACTAAAAGAAATGTGTTCGCTCCTTCATTCCATCTACAGCTTTTGATTTAAGTTTCATTTTCCAGTTTGTTGTGTGCTTATAAGTTTTTGTGCTTTGACTTTCACCAGAGTGGGATGGCCTTAGAAGACTGTACACAGGACCCTTTGTTAAACCTCTCAGTGCATTCGGTGTCTGAACAGTTTACAGCATTCACCGAACAACTTGCCAATACAGTTAATGGAGTCATTCAAGATGTTTTTTCAAGATTGTGGGGGTCCCAGCAGCAGTATCTAGTTGGTTTGGATTCATTTCCACAGTCTCGACCACCATTGGGAATTACAAACAACAATAAGCAAAGGCATGAATTTAATGATGCCATTAACACACCTGCTAACAGCAGCAGTGGTCTGAGAGGAAACAGAATTGTACACTTAGACAGCAGCGTTTTGGACTATGTGTTCAAGGAAGTCTACAATCCTTTTTTGGACATCATTTTTGAACCAAATGGTGAAAATGTAAGTACTGTTGTTAATAATAATGTTACAAGTCATTATGAAGATGTTGGCAGTTGCAGCAAAGACATTTTTGAGCTTGAGAAGCTCACAGTTCACTTTATATCTATGGAACTGGAGATTTTATATCTCAATGAATGTATTAAGTGTAAATGTGTTCCACAGAGACTAAAACTATCAAAATTTCCAAACTGTGTGAACTTAGGTGACCCATTTTACATTGAGTTAGCCAACGTATTCAGTGAAACAGGGGTCAACATGATGCATATGCTTGTAACACATTATTTAAGAGATTGACACCGTCAAAGAAAATATGGCAAATTTAGACAATAAAATTAAGAGACATTGTTGTTTCAATGTACTTTCTGACTTATATAGTAGAATTGGAGCTAAAGATGATAGGCACAGAGCCTCCGTAGTCACAAGGAAGCAGTCCAAACTGCGGAGAGATCTTTTGGCCTATGCCAAAAAAGAGGCCTACCCTTTGCAATGTCGGTGGGCTTTTCAGGAGAACACTATCAACACCAATGCAACCAATGACAACCACGTCACACAGTGTGAGGTGAATGATAATGGAAGTGGAAACAATAATAGTATGACCACTAACAATAACAACAAGGTCCCTAATAACAATAACAATAACATCAGTAACACAGTTCAGTGAGTTTCAGCGGGGTCTAACAATAATCCAACATTTGCTAAAGTGGTTTCATCTACAAATAACCCCTGTGGATCAGGTCCTTTTTTGGTGAACCAAGGGGGCAACAAATGGACTCCCAGGTGGTCAAACCAGGTTCAGAACAAGACAAAAATGAGGGGAAGAAACAACAGAAAGAAAAACTAAATGTTTCAGACTTCAAATTTTGCATTTTGAATTTGTCAAATGGTGTTTTATCTAATGATGTGATTTCAGTCTTGAAAAAAAGGTTTTACCTACATAACAAGTAGTTCTGTTAATATTACCAGACTGTTAGTTGATTTCAAACTTTTTTTTGAGAAAATTGAACCTTCATTACCTACTGCATGATTTAAATGCAGACAAACAAGATGTTTGTAATAAATTTAAAAAGAACAGCACATACAACCCTCCCCCCTTGTGCAACACCTTGCAAGTGTTTGGTGACATGTGTGTATGGACATGAGGAATATTGTAAATGACACCCACATGCATAACCTCACTGTGGAAGAACACCAGGCACTGTGTATTTTAAGTAAAAGTAAAGACATTTGAGTAATGAGAGCCGATAAGGGTGGTATGATAGTGATTATGTGTACTGAAGATTATGTTAAAAACATTGAAGACATGTTGTTAAATGACACAGCATATTCTGTTGTAGATAAGAATGTAATTAACAGTTTTTTTGAGAATAAATACTGATCTGTTTGACATGTTTTGCCAGGGTAGTTTAGATCATGACACATATGAATATTTGTTAGTGGAACATCCTAGCATGGGACATTTCTTTGGGATACCCAAAGTACACAAATCAGAAACAAATCTGCCCTTTAGCTCCATTATTTCAGCCAAGAGAACCAAGACTGAAAACATTTCTTTATGGCTGGGATACATACTTAAACCTATAGTGTAAACAGTGAAGTCATACCTTAGGGGCTCCTGGCACCTTTTGGAAATTTTGAGGGACATTAACCTCACCCATGGTGACTTTTATTTTGCATCTCTAGACGTTAAATCACTGTACACATATATCAACAAAGATGCTGGTATAGAATATCTGAGAGATTACCTTAATGGGTACACTGCCTTTACACACAGTAAAATAGAGACGGTTTGCAGGCTTATGGGTATAGTTCTTGACAACATTTTTTTTTTAATTCAACCAAAGATATTATAAGCAGACCTCAGAGGTGGCTATGGGGGCAAGGGTGGCTCCATCCTTTGCCAACCTTGTAATGGCCATGTGGGAGGAGAAATATTTGTATGTGCATCCACCAAGGCCCCACATTATTTTACATCAAAGATTTATTGATGATTTGACATTTCTGTGGACTGGTGATGAGAGTGAATTTGAATCCTTTGTCAGGGACATAAATCACACCACAGATTTTTTGGAATTCTCTGTGGGAAATTTGGGAAGGACCATCACTTTTTTGGATATACATTTGGCTTTTGATACATTCATTAACACTTTCATGAGTATGATTTATAGGAAAGATGTTTTTGTCAGCCAATATTTGCACAGAGATAGCATACACCCTAGGCATATGAAGAAAGGGGTGATTAAGAGGCAATTTGTTTGCCTCAGTAGACTCACATCTGATGATGACATTTTTTTCAAGAGGTCATCATGTTGACACATTTTTTGAACAAAGAGGGTATGATCAGGCTTGGTTAACCAATATACATAAGTAAGTGTTTATTCTGAGAGAAAATGCTGCCAAATGCATCATCAAGGGTGTTGGTAATGTAAGCAACAACAGGAAAAAGAAAGACAACACAGTGTTTACCATTTCTTTCCCCATCCCCATTGTCAATGAGATGGGTGTTGTCAAACACATAATTAAGAACAATTGGAAGGTTTTGATGGAGAATAGTGAACCCATACAGATAGTAGGTGTTGAACCCAAGTTCACCTATAAGAAAATTAAGAACATCAAAAACATTTTGGAAAATTGGGGGGGGGGGGCACACTTTAGCATTGACTGATGTGAATAGTGTTTCTGGTACTTTTTCCTGTAGGAAGTGTAAACAATGTAGGTATATAAGCAATACATCTAGTACATTTATTACACATCTTAAAAGGACTATTTAGTACAGACATAGTTTATGTGGCAGTATGTGACTCTTGTCCTAGTTACTACATAGGAAATAACATTAGATGTTTAAAGCTTAGAATATATGAGCACACACTTGCTATTAAGAAAAAGGACTTTACCAATGCTTTAGCTAGGCATGCTATTCACTGTGTGAACTTTAAAAAGTTCTCTTTTTCAGACATAGATTATTTTCCACAAGTGGATTATATGGGGAACACCAATTTGATTTTAGAATGCAAGGAGTCATTGTGGCAGATCAGTCTGGTAGCAGATAGAGCCCCTGGTCTTAATGAATTTATTAATATTAAGTGTTTTTAGCACTAAAATAACATTCAAATTACAATAATATGACGTTTTTAAATCAAGACATTTTTTATGAAGCTTTGACATTCTAAGCTGTTTTGAAAACAAGACAGTTTTTTATTTTATGGTATGATTTTATACCTTTAATTTAAAGTATCATGAAAGTCATGTGATATCTGAGGTAACTTATAAGAGATGTGTTTTGAGAGGTTAACTTTTTTCTGAAGAAGTTCATGAAGAATACATTTGAATGAAAGTATTAAAAGAATTGTGTTCGCTCCTTCATTCCATCTACAGCTTTTGGTTTGTTTCATTTTCCAGTTTGTTGTGTGCTTATAAGTTTTTGTACATCAGGTATACTGTTATAATTGCAATCAGCAGAAAGGTGAAAGAATACTCATGTTTGCAGCACTATAGATGCATTGAGGAATTACTAGACAACACCAGTGAGTGCTTCCAAATATTACTGTAGTCCAGATAATAAGTTAATAGAGCAACAGATCGTGCATCTACTGAGCAATAGTTACATATGACACTACAGTGCATGACATTATTGAGTGACTGTAGTAACCCCTAACATATGAGGGCCATGGTCATGATGTCTGGACAAACCCAGGGTGAACACTGGATGACAGAAGTGAGTCTTTGTAAAACCAACTTCAGTCAAGTCAAAGAGGTAATGGAGTAGCAGGTCATGCTTTGTGATCACTTGTCTAGGCAATTAGAAGAATGATACATTAATGATTGGTATTAATGAGTGGAAGTTTCCAAGTCTGATGCAGGATGGGGAACTTAAGAGAATAAACTTGAGACAGTCTGGAAACTCAGGGATAGGTAAGTATTATGGTGGAATGTCTGTGTGTGTGTGTGTGTGTGTGTGTGTGTGTGTGTGTGTGTGTGTGTGTGTGTGTGTGTGTGTGTGTGTGTGTGTGTGTGCGTGTGTGTGCATGTGTGTGTGTGTGTGTGCGTGTGTGTGTGTGTTTGTGTGTGTATACTGTTAAGCAATGATGTACAGGTCTTAAAGTGCATTTCTTGTTTTCCCCTCACAGGTGGTAAGGTAGGTCAGGGTCCCTCCTGCAGGCGATGTGATGTTGGTGTCCATACAGAAACTAAAAATGATGATAGGTGTGTTGAGGCAGAGGCAGGGTTGTCAGAGGCCAAAAACTGCACCATCATTTGACATACCCCTGTTATTCACCCCATCCCTGCACACAATTAAAGAGCCTATAGATACCCCATCACCATTGGCCATAGCAGAGGGATAGTTGGCAGTTGGTGGCAATGTACAGGACAGTGTGGTATCTATGGCACATGTGTCTGGACACAGCAGCCATAGCTGGATGTCTGGCAGGTTACCATATAAGCAGATGTACAGGGGTGCTCATTGGAGGGTTGCTGGTCATTGGGGCCCTGGCAGAAGTGCCAATTCTGGTACCACCAGACACATGTTTCAGGCTGTCATGGAGGTATAGCCACATATGGAACAGTACACCAGACAGGCTCTGTGGCTGCAGAGGGCTACTCTTTCAGATGTAACTGGCAACATCCTTGATCTTGCAGGTGCCCTCTGTTATTATACAGAGGTCATGGATAGACGGTGGGGTGAGATGGTGGGACTCATCAACCGTGGATTGTCCATACTAGAGCATGTGGTGGGAGTTGTACAACAGCCATGTGGACGTAGGCCAGCAACACCAACAGCTGGAGGTCGACATGGATCTGCAAGGACACCAAGCCACTCCTGTAGTGGAAGTACCAGCCCCAGCAATGGGGCACACCACACCACAGCAGGCCATTTGCACGTGGACCTGGCCAGTCCCAGGTGGGACCTGGTTCCAGCAGACATATGTCAACATCAGGGGAGAGTACCATATCATGACTTGTACCTGGACATGCCCATGGAACCCCTGGCAGGCACAGTTCTCATGTCCAGGGCTGGAGGTGGTGAACTGCACACCCTGCCAGGTATTGTCTGCAGCTGTCCAACAAACACCTGTATAGGGCAGCCACATGACAGACCTGTGTGCATGCATACTCACACACAATACAAATACAGCTAGTGCAACCCCATACCTACACACACCATATCACAACAGCCATATCAATAATTAAAATCCCTAACTCACACACATGGTGTCAAACATATGGCTTGGCCTAGGTCTCTGGCAAACTAACAACACACCCTGTGCATATGATGATACCTGTGCCACATCCCTATCATCCATAGCATTGATGCAGGGACAGGATAATATGGTTCGTATGCACACAGTGACTGTACTACAGTGTACCAATGTACTGCTGTGTAACATGTTGTCAACAGTAAAGTCTAATGCTTACATGTCAGAAAGTGTAGCTGTCCAGACATGATGCATTATAGCTATTATTAACACTGAGTGATTGTGGTCTCCAAAATGTTATCCGTTTGTGTTGTAGGTGTCTATGTGTCAGCAGGAGGATGGTCTGCTGTCATATCTCACAAGGGGTATGGCACTGGGGTGGCACCTTGGCTATGCCATATCCTGGGTACAGGAGAACACATGTCACAGGTCTGTATAACAGTTGCTGACTGTGCCACATGGCTGATAGGTCTGGGGTGGTGTATACAGGTGAGTGCATGGTCGCTGCTCTTAGCAGTCCTTCTACAGTGGACAATGGTAGTTGTACTGGGTGGTACACACCACATGTTTGTGTATAACACACACAGAGGCACAGGTGTTGATGCACTACACAGAGAATACTGTACATGTGGATGTATGTACCTGTGCAAGGAACCCATTGTAGCCTATGTAATTCCACTAAGCCAGATTACACACAACAACACATTGTGGAATAAGCAGTCTGCTAGTTTAAAGTAATTGACGATGGTACTGGCAGGGTATATGTCCCCCTTCCCAATGTAGTGCAATCCTCAACTCGGTAAACATATGTGTGCTGGTGTGGGTGGAACACCCCTACCCTTTGGAGGGTGAAAGGTGCTGTAGAACCAAAGATAGTGTGATAGACAACAACCTAACCTGTTAACATGAACTGTACATTATTACGGCCAGCTGCATGGGGGTATACACTCAACAGTAACTGCAATGATATTGGCTGTGTCCACAACAGCCACAACCAGCTATATATATCAACCCCAGTATTGCTCCACACCTATATAGTGGGGAAGAGGTCATTTACACATCTAACACTAGTTGTGATGGAATGTATGTCCACAGGATGATACCTGTGAAATGTTAGCATATGCCAGCCAGTTCTTGAACAGATGACCCCCTGGGACATGTATATTCTGCAAATTAAAGTAGATCCCTCCACATACACATACACTCTTACTTTGCAACGCTGGGACTAGACCCCTACCTAGGTATATAGTGCTACTGATGTGTGTGGCTTTAATTGCACACACCACACAGCTTTTAGGATGAGGTGTGTTCTAGGTTACATGTTACATGCAGAATATCCCCAGGCATGTACAGTATGATAATGGGGGATGTAATGGTTGTTTATGGACAATACATAGTGTGACATATCATCATATACACATTGATAAACATATAACAGTCAGATACACACCTGAGAGACCTGGGCCTATCGGTGCTAACTACCTTGTCAGTGTGTCCATTGTGTTACAAGTAGGTTGCACACAGCACATGCATAACTAGGCTGGATAGTGTTATCAGTTACCTGTATGGCTGATGGTGACAGTGGTCACCATACAGTGGTACATGGGACATGGACCGAGGGTACCATGGTGTAATGACAGTATACCCAGCACCCACACCCCACTGTGGATATTTTACATACTGGAACCCATGATATGACTCTGACATACCCACCTTCACACATTGACCAGGTCTGCAATACAACCACTTGTCCATCCCAAGAGTGCTACTACAGGGATATGCATCTATTGCACATGCCACAGGCATAGTAGGGTTATGTATTGTCATGCCTCTCTTACGGTCAGCAAATCACTATCCCTAATACTGTGTGGCAATGTGTATTGTAATAGGAGTATGTGGCCTCGGAATGCTGTTCCCTACATATATACACACATGCACACATACACACACACACACACACACACTTGCAAGAACTCAGTGGGTATCCCATGCCTATCAACCCATTTGTACAACAGTGATGTGCTGGTACTGCAAGGCCCAGGTAGCCCTTAGGGGGAAGAGCGTAAGCAGGTACATGTAATGTTTGGTACAGCAGCAGTCACATCTAACTATGGCAATGGGGGTGTGGCGGGTGTGAAGGGTCTCAGGGTATTCCCAACTACAGGTCTACAAATACACAGACACTGATATTCTTATAATGCATAAGTACACATTTGTCAGTACTGGGGTGAATTGGTGCAGGTGTTCATAGGTGTGTGCCAGGCTATTATCCATGGAGAGATGGGAAGTGTAGGGGATGTGTGTACATTGGTATCATGCCACTTGCCATGTGCCAGCAGGCCATCTATCAACAGACACCACTGGGATGATCCTCAAGGTGAGAGTGGCATGCAACAACCAATCATCTGGGTACCTCTTGCAGAGGGCCAGTGAGGTGCTCCAGTTGACATGTATGAAACATGTATTACATAACATAGTCAGTGTCTGTCTTGGAGACCTGTACCCAAGCATGGTCTGTTGACTGTGGTAATGTAGTTGAGGTATCCATGGCATGTGGTGCATACAGGGTGTGGGGTCCTACCTGTGACATTTATAACATAGTTGGGCAGACATGTCAGTGTCAGCCAAGCATAGATTGCCTGTAGGTATCCAAGATGGATACCTGACATCTGCACATCTGTACAGAGGAATGACAAACATCAGCTAGCCAACTAGCTATGCATTAGGATGAATGTGTTGACAGGTAGACGTATGACACCGATAGGTATGCCATTACTACATGATGGCAGCTCTCACTGACATGTGCTGTACACAGTATTCTACGGTTATTTTCCACATGCCAGATCATTATCCAGTAGGAAATATTTAATGATACACAGCTCACACACCAGGAACAAGATAGTGAGGACTCAGAGTCCATCTTTGCATGCAGGGGTGTTTGTTTCCAGTAATACAATTAGCAATATACTCTTACTTGGGAAAGAACTGTCAACAGTAGTAACGTAATGATACACTACATGCCAGTGTGACTGCATATAGCCTGGGATACTACCCATGTATGTCACATATTCACATAGATAACAGTGTTGTACAAGCCATATATACTCATGTGTCCCAGACAGTAGACTCACACCCCTTTCTACTGTAATGACAGCACATAAACACATGTTATGTACATGGCATTGCATACACTTATTACAGATGTCATTACCCTGTTATGTTATCAGACTGGAATGTGAGCACTGGTAACCAGGGCTGAGCCATGCTTAGCATGTGTCTGCATTGCTGCAATATTATAGCTAAGCACAATTGCGCACAGGTAATCGAAGTCTATATGGTGTAAGAACCTGTACGTTTAACCGTACGTTAGCACAGCTTAGCTTCATGCAAACCAGCGCAAACATGTTTAAAGCTGCTCAAAACTGCCAAAAACCATCTGTATCCAACAGCCCTTGTTCTGCCCAGCAACAAAATAAACAGCCCTTGCAGGTCTTCTAAAAAGGCCCCTGTACACTATAGTCACAGAAGTTAACCACTACACCATCATGGCTGTGAAGACAGTTTTTGTTTTTCCAATATATCTGTCAGTACACATATTGAATAGTATTGAACAACTGCTGTGACTTCTACAATTGTGTAGTTCTTGTTAGTGATATTACTGTTGCATCACATATGTTGTTATATCTAAATATGCACATATCAAATAAATACGGTGTGATACATCTGGGAAGGTATACACAACAGTAATGTTTACACATGACAAGGATATGGATATATATATATATATATATATATATATATATATATATATATATATATATATATATATATATATTTACACACACACATATATATATTATATATATATATGCACATATATATATATATATATATATATGTATATATATATATCTATATATATATATATATCTATATATATATATATATATATATATATATATATATATATATATATATATATATATACATACACATATATATGTAGATATATGTGTACATGTACAAACACATATATATTCATATATATGTATTTTTATACATCTGTATATTGCAACATATATATGGCCATATATAGATCTGTGTGTGTTGTTGTTGTTGTGCCTTTCGGCTTATCCCAGCTAGGTGTCGCCACAGCAGAACTCCGGTCCGCTAATGTTTGGTAGTGGATTTTTACATGCCGAGTTACCAGCCCTGATGCACAACCTTCAACGAAGGCACGCCCATTCATGCATGCCTCCACACAGAAGATGCTCTAGCTGAGAATCGAATGCGACAATGTCTTGCTGTGAGGTGACAATGCTACCTGTGTGTGTGTGTGTGTGTGTGTGTGTGTGTGTGTGTGTGTGTGTGTATATATATATATATATATATATATATATGTATGTATGTACATCATATATGTATATATATATATATATATATATATATATATATATATATATATGTATGTATATATATATATATATATATATATATATATATATATATATGTAGATATATGTGTACATGTACAAACACATATATATTCATATATATGTATTTTTATACATCTGTATATTGCATCATATATATGGCCATATATAGATCTGTGTGTGTTGTTGTGCCTTTCGGCTTTTCCCGGCTAGGGGTCGCCACAGTAGAACTCCAGTCCGCTAATGTTTGGTAGTGGATTTTTACATGCTGAGTTACCAGCCCTGATGCACAACCTTCAACGAAGGCACGCCCATTCACGCATGCCTCCACACAGAAGATGCTCTAGCTGAGAATCGAATGCGACAACGTCTTGCTGTGAGGTGACAATGCTACCTATGTGTGTGTGTGTGTGTATATATATATATATATATATATATATATATATATATATATATATGTATGTAGATCATATATGTATATATATATATATATATATATATATATCTATGTATGTCTATATATATATATATATATATATATATATATATATATATATATATATATGTAGATATCTGTAACTATATGTGCATGCATATAAATATATATATATATATATATATATATATATATATATATATATATATATATATATATATCACTTTATATCCCGATATAAGCGTTTGCGACACACTAATCACCGACACCAAACGACAACAAAAAAAACCGACAAAGCAAAACAACGAAAACCATTACACCAACACACTACCGTAAACAACACAGTACACTACATAACATATCCACTATCTCTATACCTGCAGCCTACTCACTTACCCATCCCTAACCCCAAGATCCGACACTACGCACCTCACCCTACCTGCTAACCCCAAGGTCCGACACTACCGCACACTCACCCTACCTGCACCTAACTCACTTAACCCACCCCTAAACCCACAGTCCCTCACTGTCAGCACACACACCCTACCTGCACCCTAACCTAACTCAACCCCACCCCTAAACCCACAGTCCACACTGCCTTTTGCACACCCTGTCCGCTCCCTAACACTAAATCCCTCTCGATCGCGACACCTCTACCGAGTCCGTCGGGTTCTCACCTTGGCAGCGTTGTCGGGCATCTGAAGGTGACCCATATATATATGTGTGTGTGTGTAGACGTATACAGATGTGTATATGTACATATGGAATAACTTCAAAAGCTCAAAATACTGAAATCGCGGATTTCAGTATCTTGAACCCAAGAAGTGGAATCCACAAAACAATGAAAACTAAAAACCGCAAAATTCAAACCTGGAATACAGGAAATTTTGAATTTCGCGATTTTGCTACACACACACACACACACACACACACACACACACACACACACACACACACACACACACACACCATCCACCACACAAACACACAGAATTTCTCTACTACATGAAAGCAGGGGGGCAAGCCACCCTGCACCCCCCATGTGGGGGCTGTGGCCTCCCACACCCCCACCTACTTAAATATTCTCACTCTGAGGTCGCACTACATACAAACACACACCAAACACCACCACACAAGCTACTTTCTCTTCGCACATACACATCACAGCAACAAAACACACTGACACACACCACAGCCCCTACCCAAACACACACACACACACACACACACACTTACCTGAATACATAACCATAGCGGAACTTTAGAAGTGCAAAATTCAGAATTTCCAGTATTTGAGGTTTTGAATTTTGCTCTTCTAAACTTTCGCTATTATGTGGATTCAGCTTCTTGGGCTTGAAATACTGAAATTCTAGATTTCAGTATTTCGAGCTTCTGAATGAAACCCGTATAAATATATATATATATATATATATATATATATATATATATATATATATACATATATGTATGTAGATATGTATATGTGTATATATATCTATATAGACATATGGATATATATATATATATATATATATATATATATATATATATATATATATATATATATATAGATATAGATATAGATATAAAAAAACATATGTCCAGAACATGGAGTGGAGACATACCTCAGCACCAATAGTCTCAACCTCTTAGTGCAAGGGGATGTCATGTACATATTGCAGTTATATATGTAGACGGTTGTTACTGTAACATGGGTTGTCTTAACAGAAATGTTGTGTGTGGGAGGTCTGCTATTGACATGTACGCCATCAGTTGCTGACAGACACCCTAAGGTCATCATAGTACAGTACCACTGATATCACAGTAATGGTCCTGTGAAATACAGCAGAGATATGACCAATAAATGTGGATAGTCCGACACACTCTGGTCAGTCCAGAGGCATACACAGAACTGCATAGTGCAAGACATGTGGACCAAGCCTGACAATGTGGATGTTAACAGCCATGTAAATGAGTATATCACGTAAATACTGGAATGCATATGCCCACACAGTTTATGTATTCACACACTCCTGTCTGTCCTGACACATAATAACTGGTGATGCAGAGGTCACATGGCCACATACTACCCACTAGTTAGTGACATACATCTGTACAGCATCCCATTTATTTGTCAGAAATGCATGACAGGTATGGTGGCCCAGCAGCAGTACATCTGACAAATATTTGGACATAATATCACACTGTGTAAATACACTAATCTGCTAGGCATGTAACAAAGCACTGTGCAAACTACAGGCAGACTACCACAACACTGGCCTACATTTTTTCTGAGGGAATACACATGTACCTCCAAATATAGCAGGCTCTACAGGCATGTCACAGCACAGAGCAACAGACACCTGTGTGAAAGTGCATACCCACAACCAATGTGAACAAAGCCACAGCCACATATGGTAAGCAAGCTTAATATTACACTGTATGGACTGTCTGAACAACACCTTCCTCATAGGTGCGACACACTAACCCTACATATACTGGGTAACTACACAGTGTGGTCTGATGCCTGTCTGTGGTATGGGACATGTGTGTGTTTGGCCCTACAAACATGTAAGCCAATAGGTTACCATACACTGGAGCAGCATGTAACATCAGATAGAACAGGACTAAGAACAATGACATCTACCACAGTCTGTACACAGGCCAAGGTACATATTTGCAATACACACACTGTCGACAATCATCATATATACACAGACCTCACTACTGTACACACTACCACTGAATGCCCAGGTTATATCCTCAATTATAACCCCTACTATACATAACATGTCTAGCAGTCTGATATCTCACTGGCTTGATATCAGGTATGATGTCAATAAATAGTGGTGTACTGAACATATGCACCTCTTACTGCATGACATATGCACAAAGGTTGACAGACTCATGGCTGGAGGCACAATCACAGGGCCATTATTGACATGTTGCTATGATAACCTCATACATTTACTGTTGTAGCAGGGTTTGTTATGACATATGTCCTATGAGGGTTATGAGGTTAGTAACTCTCATGGCTGTCACCATGTACTGACTGCAATCCTCAGACTATGCTTCTGCAGTTGTAAGATAGGTAATCTGTGAGTAACACAAGAAACAAAACACATAACACTGTCATGACAGATATTAAATCATGTAGACCAGCCATATTCACACAAACCCTGTTAAACCAACAGTACTCCAAATGCAGAGAGCAAAACTTACATTCGGTAGTCATATCTGGAACATTCCCCTCCTGTTTGTTGGCCTGTCTCCACAGTGTATGTTGTTAGAGGTATATCTGACTACCATCTGTGATGCTGTTTGCCAAACACCAACATAATGTCCTGCTCACAGTGAATGAAAAGGGCTAACCCACATAATGTTCTTTGTTATAGGAGTGTGTTTCCATGCAATTGGCTATGGGAATGTTACCGCAGCTGTTCCATATGTAATCAGCTAGTGGGTGACTGCAATTTGTGCACAGGCCATCAGCTGATCATGAGCATCAGTTACAAAACACAAGCTGCTGCCTAAGCAAACCAGGCATACTTCTGCACATTAACCAGAGAGGGAGTGAGAGAGACAGACAGAGACAAAGTAAGACAGGGGAGGAGGTAGGAGAGTAAAAGCTAAGCATGTTTGGGTCATACACTTACCAGTACAGGGTTTTAAACCCCTGCCTGACTATGTATTGCTATTACATGTCTATGCATTTATTGCATGCACTACACAGCTTACATATTGGGGAGCTGTCCAAATCTATTTTTGATGGTGAGTGACATCAGCAACAGTGATAAAGGAGGGATAAGGTAGGTGTAGTACATGTGCCTGTTCACAAGAACAGGTGTCAAGGAAGACACAGCCGCACTCTCTCAGGGAATCACACACATTAACAGAGTTGGCAGGGTCAGGATTAGACTTCCTTTTTTTTTCAAAACAGGTTTATTGTTTTAACATATAAGCGAAATATCATAACAATTTTATACAAGTAATTAAAAATAGGTATTATTATAATATTCAACAAAACAACTAAAGTATTTACAAAGACATCCACTACAATCAGATCAATTAATTAAACTAAAATACCGTGCTATTGAAATTAGAATTTTTTAACAAATTTTGTAAATTATCCCATACAATATAATATGATGTTTTCTAGTTGTTCTCATTCTAATTGTGCTTATTTCCATATGGCACATTATATTCATAACATTTTTAAATTCATTGAACAAAGGAGGTGTATCTGAAATCCAATTTCTAGTTATTATTTTCCTGGCCACTGCTAGGATAGACCATAACAAGGGAAGCTTAATCTTTTTAACACATTGAGGTATGGGTGTGTTGAATAATATAAGAGACTTAGAAATAATGAAATTATCTGTAAAAGAGCCTGCAAAAATTCATTAATTGACTTCCAGTATTCTTTCAACTTCATACAGTCATAAAACATATGAGCCCAGTCAGCATTAATTTCTACATTACATCTCTTACATAGATTATCTTTATTATTTATTTTATTCATCATCAAAGGTGTATAAAAGATCTATGTAAAATTTCCATGTATAAAGTCTCCAGACAATGGAAGATGTAGTTCTATAAGCAGATTCCAATATATATTGTTTATCTTGTTGAGTTGGTGGGTCCCCATTAATAGAGGTGAAATAATTCCAGTATGAATCTACACTGTAAAAAGTTTCTTGTCTGATAATTTTATGTATATATGAAAGTTTACCTTTATCAGAAACTTTATGCTGTAAATTTAATATCAAGTAATCAATCAGTTTTGGAATAGATTCTTTAACTGTTATAGAGATTAGATCTTTTCTATCAATGAGATGTTGTCTAAAGATCTGAACCTCTAACCAGCAAGTTTCTCTTAGATCAAATTCTTGTTTTAAGAAATCTAGATTTTTAACTTTATTATCAGATATCAGCTGATACCAGTACTTTAGATCATTATCTATAGCTAAATGAGCTCCTGATGACGTAAGCATACCCTGAGTATACATTATAGGGAATACAATAAAATTCCATTCCCTATACTTAGGGTGCATGAATATAAAGTTACGATAACTAATAATAATATTTAATGGGTAACAAACCATATGTTTAGGTGTAATAGGTGAAGTACAAAATTCCTTTAGCAACCACAACATGGAGTTATTTACAATCATATTTTTATGTGTTAAGGAGATTTTCATGAAGTGCATACTAATTAGCTCCCAATAATCTTTCCATTTTGCGATATATGACTGATCTATTAATAAAGTAATAACTTTTATAATAGAAGAGATAATATATAAATTAAAGTCTGGAAAAGAAATACCTTGAGACCAGCTATTAGTATGTTTCTTTAATGCAATCCTAGGTCTATTAGGTGCCCATAAGAAATTTAACATTAGCGTATTCAGTTTCTTGATAATTATTTTTGTAGGTGAAAGTATTATTGATTGTATTAAGTATAAAATCTTGGGAATATTATCATTTTAATAATTGTAAGTCTCTCCTCCATAGTAAAAACATATTATTCCAGGTATTAAAAGATTTTGTATATTAAGAAAACAGGTATTATAGTTATTATATATAATAGATTTAATATCTTTAGATAGTATTATACCTAAATAAGTTATCTGACCTGAATTGGGTACATATTTAGTAAAATCACTAATGAGAATATTTTTTAGTGTATATATAGGTAGTATTTTAGTTTTTTCTTCATTGAATATTAAACCAGAAATACTTTTAAAATTCATCATTTTATCAAATAAAGACTGCATAGAAGAATTAGATCCTGCTGATGTAATTAGAACATCATCTGCAAAAAGTTGAATTTTTGATGTTGTATTTTCGTCTATTTCAAAACCCTCTATGTCAGTACTTTTTCTAATTAAATTAGCCCAAGGCTCCATTACTAAAGTGAATAATAGTGGAGAAAGTGGACATCCTTGCTTTGTACCTTTAGGAATGGGTATTTTTGTGAAACATATGTTCCTACCTTAATATAAGCCAGTTCCTTTGTATAAATGCTCAATTAAATTTACAAATGCATCAGAGAAGTTTGTGCATTTCAGTAAGGTAAACAGATAGTCCCAACTTACTGAATCAAATGCTGAACCTATATCAAGACTAATAAGTGTTAAATCTTTCTTTTCCTATTTGCAAAATCAATTAATGTTAAAGTTCTTCTTATATTATCAAAAGTATTTCTATTTACAATGAAGCCCGTCTGATCTATATCTATAATGCCGGGGATGATTGTCTTCAATCTATCAGCAAAAATACTCATAAACATTTTATAATCAACATTAAGTAATGAGATGGGTCGATATGAAGAACATCTAGTTGGATCTTTATTAGGTTTTAAAATTGGTGAAATAAATGTATATTGCCAAGATGGGGGGTTATTAACTCAGTTTGGGCCAAAATAAAAACCTTATGTATTAATGAATATGTAGTTTTAGAAATGATTTTATATATCTCTGGTATAATACCATCATTACCCGGTGCTTTGTTTGATTTAAGCTTATTTATTTGTGTAATAACTTCTGTATATGAAATACTCTTGTCCAATAGTTTAATCTGTTGTTTATTGCTTTTTATTCATGTTTGTGGTTATAAACTCCTTTATTTTATCTTTAGGTTCCATGTTAATGTTGTTATGGTTAATCTTGTGAAAGTGATTTCTAAATTCATCCAGTATTTCTGGTATACTAGAAACATTCTTCTTTTTCCTTACAGAAAAGATTTCTTTGATATGGTTTTGTTTATTCAATATTTTGTTTTATTTTTAAGTCTATGTAAGTATTTGGGGCTTATTGAATAAGACAAAACTTATATTTCTCTAAAGTTATTTTAACTTTATGAGTTAAAATTTCTTTGTATTTCTCATTTAGTTTGTTTATTTCTTCAATAACTTTCTTGTCCATAATATTTTCTTTATTATTATGTTTATAAGAGTCTAATTTACTTTGAATATCTAACAATTCCTTATCCCAAGATTTCCTTTTATTATTATACCATCTGATACTTTGTCCATATAGATATGATTTTAAGGCATCCCAAACATAGACAATGGAGACTTCAGGAGTATTATTTATGTCTAGAAAATGTTGTACTTCTGAAAGTATATATTCTTTATAGTCTTTTAGCTGAGTTAAGTATGCTGGTATCCTTTTGATCTGAACATTATGAGTATTTTTATCATGAATTCAAAACAATTGAGTTATGATCAGATATAGGACATGAAATGATTTTGGAATTAATTAAATCTGTTACCATCTGGTTAGAAATAAAGACCCTATCTATTTTTGAATAAGTTTTGTATCTGTTATAAAAAAGGTGTATGGTAATGATTTTGAATCTATCTGATTATTAATATTATTCAAATGATAAGAATTAGCAAAATCATTTAAATGTTTTGCATTAGATGTAATTCTTCTTTCCTTATAGTGGTAGTATCACTTTCATGTAGTATACAATTAAAATCACCAGCTAAAATAATATCCCTATAGAGAATGATATGATCTTATCAATATGATGTTTCACTGTATTAATACCAATTCCAGGTATCCAATATACATTAATTAAAGTGTAAGTCTTCCCATTAATTTGTATTGTAACCATACAAAACATTCCTTTGTCATCCTGATAAGACTTAATGGTTTTAGGAATGGGCATACTTTTATTCCATAAAATAGCCACTCCTCTTTTTCTGAGTGTGCTCTGAACTAACCAATACTGTATACTTATTAGTGGCTAGTTTATCAATATCTTTTTTCAAGAGATGGGTTTCTTGCAGGAAGACTAGATTGGCCTTGTGTAAATTAATGTATCTTATTAGGCTTGCCCTTTTACACGGATTATTCAATCCATTAATGTTTAAAGAAATTCCTTTTAAAGATGTCATTTGGCATTTTAAAACTCAAGAATCTTATGATCGAAATAACAAATAACAAGATAAATAATGTTACATCTCCTCTTTTAGGTGTACTTTTAAATATAGCTGTATTTATTAAATCTCTTATGGGATTTTGTATAGGATTCAATTTTGTTTGTAGTGACAATGAGTGTACAAAATATATTGTGGATGTCAAACTATATACATATAACAATGAACAAGTGAAAATAATGTAAGGATTAAACCTTGCATCCAGCCTGGAGTTGAAAACTCCAACTTAGAGTAGTATTTACTACTCAAGTTAACCCCCTACCCTAAGCAGCAGTACCTCAGCTACCACCTTATCAATTTAATACTAGTTATATTTAACTGAGGTTAACAGTTTTCAATTCAATTATCTATCAAGACAAAACTACACATTTGGTAAAACAGCATCATATAAACTAAAATAAACTTTTTTTTTTTTTTTTTTTAAAAACTGTTCATACTACTATATAGATCTATGTAATATATAACACTTGTATTCAAATAGCATTCAAATAATCTTGATGTTAGAAATCAAGAGGAGAGAAAATTAGGTTCTAACATTCATTTAAATCAAAAACTTTGGCTAATATGATTCAGACATTACATATATTAAGATGCATCTATTTTCTGTCATGTGAATACTATTAACAGCTTCCAAAAAAAAATCTTGAATTGTTTGTATATGAGCATTTACTTAAACTCATTATTGTCAATAAAGTAAAATATTGTATTCATAAAATTATTATAAATCATATTGCATAGTTATGCAAATTCTCAGAAACACTTGCATTATTTAAAAAAAAGGCATCACACACATACACACAGACACACACACACATACATACACACACACATACACACACACACACACACACACACACACACACACACACATATATATATATATATCTGATCTCACTGAGTTGTGTCTTTGTTGAGCACTATCCTACTTGCTGTCCCTAGAATAAATCTGTCTGCTTTATAGAAAATAATGCACAGCAAACACATTTTAGTAACCAGATTTTACAATCATGCTAACCTACTGCTTTAAAATATATCACATGACATTTCTTCCAGAATAGAATTATAAAATTGTTTATGCTTGTCAATCAGATGAATTAGATGAATTATAATAAAGTATATGTTTGGAACAGAAGTTTTTAACACAGATTATTATGCTGCTGTTAAGTAGATTTTCAAAAACATTTAAATAAATGTTTCATTTTCTATGCCTTCTAAAATAAGACATTTACTTACTACAAGAAACTACATCATTTAAACTCATTATAACTGACATATTTTATGAATAGAGTATTTTTCCTGAATCTGTGGTGTGTCAGTATGATAACTAGGTCAGAGGTTATACTAACTGCTTTCAGTTTCTCTGAGAATTCTGTGAGATGAAGCTTTTGAAGTAGTTCATGGACACTGTGCATGAGACAGCCCACATCCCAGATTGTCTCCCTTAACATTTTGGTGTGGAAACTTATTAAAACTTGTGACAAACATTCATTTTGTCAATAGAGTAAAATATTGTATTCATAGAAATTATTATAAATCATATTGGATAGTTATGCAGATTCTCAGAAACACTTGCATTATTATATAAAAAAGCCATCACACTCACACACACACATACATACATACACACACACACACACACACACACACACACACACACACACACACACACACACACACACACACATATATATATATATATCTGATCTCACTGAGTTGTGTCTTTGTTGAGCACTATCCTACTTGCTGTCCCTAGAATAAATCTGTCTGCTTTATACAAAATAATGCACAGCAAACACATTTTAGTAACCAGATTTTACAATCATGCTAACCTACTGCTTTAAAATATATCACATGACATTTCTTCCAGAATAGAGTTATAAGATTATTTATGCTTGTCAATCAGATGAATTAAATGAGTTATAGTAAAGTATATGTTTGAAACCGAAATTTTTAACACAGATTATTATGCTGCTGTTAAGTAAATTTTCAAAAACATTTAAATAAATGTTTCATTTTCTATGCCTTCTAAAATAAGACATTTACTTACTACAAGAAACTACATCATTTAGACTCATTATAACTGGCATATTTTATGAATAGAGTATTTTTCCTGAATCTGTTGTGTGTCAGTGTGATAACTATGTCAAAGGTTATATTAACTGCTTTCAGCTTCTCTGTGAGAATTCTGTGAGTTGAAGTTTTTGAAGTAGTTCATGGACACTGTGCATGAGACAGCCCACATCTCAGATTGTCTCTCTTAACATTTTTGGAAACTTATTAAAACTAGTGACAAACATTCATTTAGTAGTGTAAATGTATGTAAACATGACAAAACCTTCACAATGTATTCCACAGACCATTACAGCCTCTTACTTCTTTTCAGAAAGAGAAACAAATTGAATCACAGCTTGCCATTAAATCTTCAGATATTTTGACTGGTTATGAAACAAAACATTATAACTGACATATTTTATGAATAGAGTATTTTCCTGAATCTGTGGTGTGTCAGTGTGATAACTATGTCAAAGGTTATACTAACTGCTTTCAGTTTCTCTGTGAGAATTCTGTGAGCTGAAGCTTCTGAAGTAACTCATGAACACTGTGCATGAGACAGCCCACATCTCAGATTGTCTCTCTTAACATTTTGGAAACTTATTAAAACTAGTGACAAACATTCATTTAGCAGTGTAAATGCATCTAAACATGACAAAACCTTCACAATGTATTCCACAGATCATTACAGCCTCTATGTAAGTGAAATTAAGCCCAAAATTACCAACAAGCAATAAAACTCAACTCAATTTTCATACAAATCCTATTATTCACTGTGCCCACACAATCAAAAGCATTTCTATATATTAATAAAGAAAAGAAAAGAGAGTAGAAAATAAAAGGGAGTGAGGCAGAAATAAAAAATGTAAGAGAAAGCTGTAAGAAGTATATACAATGGAATGTTACTTACTGTTTATATTAATAGAGTTAAAAATAAAACATATTATTTACTCTTATTTAGTTCTGATTATTATTAGTTAAAGCATAACAGATTATTTACAAACAAGCATAAGCAGTATAATCAAGAAAGTATAATTAGAAATAGCATTTGAAGAACTTATAAAAACTTTTACAAGGAATAAATATGTTATTATTCTATTAATGATATTTTCAATACTGTTCACTCCCTGCCCTCCCCCACCCTTTACCCACTACATAATCTAAATAGAATGTTATTGTTTAAACAAAGAAAATAATAAAAGGAGAAGGAAAAAAAAAGGTAAAGATAAAAAAATGTATCAAATTACTAACCTTACTTCTTTTCAGAAAGAGAAAAAAATTGAATCACAGCTTGCCATTAAATCTTCAGGTATTTTGAATGGTTATGAAACAAAACATTTCTTTGCACATAGAGAATAACTTTGATTAAATCTTTTCCAAAATATTTGTGGATTTCTGGAAATGCAGGAACTATATTCAAAAAGATTAATAATGAACTAAAATGATGAGAGAGAGAAAAAACATATAACAAATCATTTGTTTTTTAGTCTCTTCTTCTTCTCTGAAGTCTTCCACGAAGCTTCAGTTGCCAATCTCTTTAATGAAGAACTAGCCCATTCCATTTCTTCTATTTTATCCAAAATCCTTTTTTCTTTGACAAAGAGTAAAGCAGAGTCTAAATCATCGAAAACCTTAGGACCATCAGGAAGGAAGATTTTAAGCTTGGCAGGAAACAGAAGGTATGTTTTAAACTGTGCTTTTTAAGCTCCCTTATTAGTGGCAGAAAAACTTTTCTTTTAGCTATTACCATGGAAGAATAGTCATTGTCAAAACGCACAGTTGTCTCATTAATCTTAACAGCAGCTTTAGCCCAAGCAGATTTAAGAACCATCTCTTTATCAAAAGATGATAGAAATCTAACTATAACTGATCTAGGATATTTTTTGTTAGAGTTAGTATTAGCTATAGATCTATGTGCTCTTTCGATACCAAGAATGCTTCTGTTAAGTCTAAAGTTTTAGGGAGCCAAGTTGTTAAAAAGAAGTAATATTGTTACCTTCAATATTTTCTGGCAGTCCAAAAATCCTAATGTTATTGCGCCTAGATCTATTTTCCAGGTCATCCAGCTTTGTTTGTAAATGTGTATTTTGTTTCAGCAGAAACTCAATGTTGATTTCCTCTTCTTGGATTCTATTTTCCATGTCATTCACAGCTTCTTCTATGCCTGTCATCTGGATCTTCTGTTGTTGCAGGTCTGTATGTAACAGGTCTATTTGTTTTGTAGTTTTTCTATGAAGGTGTCTATTTTAGTATCCATTTTATCAGTAAGTTGCTGGATTATAATTATCAGAGACTGAAGTTCTTTCTTGATGCTGGAGTCTTGAGAATATGTCTTACTGGAACTCATTTCAGACTGATAAACTGACAGGAAAATTTCCACAGTGATTTCTGACAGGAATATTGTTAAGATTTCCTTTCTATTTTAGATATAGTTCAAGAACTATATAAAACAAACGTATTTAGAAAGAAAATTACTTCAAAAATTAATTTTTTAAGTAATTAATTCCTGTCAGTGTAATGAAATTGGTGGAGCTGAAGAAATCTGCTGCTATCCTGTGTTCATCCTTGGCCACGCCCCCAGGATTAGACTTCCTAACTAACTAGTTTGCCACACTACACTAATATGCAGGTATCACATGCACCATAGAGGTTATCAGGCTGATATATGGGCAGAGGGTATGTCAAGGTATCTGACATCAGAAGGCATGCTTCAGTAGGCCAGTGGGAGGTGTATTGAGTGTGAATGGCATCCAATTCGTTATACTCCACACACACACACACACACACACACACACACACACACACACACACACACACACACACACATACACACACACAATTTTGCCAGTACTGACATGCATGACTGCATTGCTTCACATGTATGTAGTGGTTGACTGTGCCAGAAGGCTGTACAAGGCTAGGTAAAGGGTATAGCTTGGCATCAGGCCACATGGCAATGGTCTGCAGTGTGGCTCAGGGATGTAGTGTCTGGATTGGCCCACACAGGTGGGCATTGTATTCACCAACCATTCATCTGGTGGCCAGTGCTGTGCAATGCTTGCCATGTATGTGTTCTATATTCCATAACATGGACAGTGTCTGGGATGAGCACATGTCCCACATTCTTGTTCTGTGACATGTGAAAGTGTACCTGGGGTGTCTGGGGCATGTTGTGTAGACAGATTATCATCAGATGTGCCATTCCTGACCTCATGTGGTGATAAATGGCAATGGAAACCAGGTTGACCCCGCACCTACATTGACAGCATAATACAGGTATTCACTGGTGTCAGTGGCATCTGTCCATACAGGGCATGTGCGTAAGGCAGGCATGTCCTTTGTGGGTTACATTTGCTGACTCTACAGTTGTTGCAGGCATCCAGTGGGGAACATAGTGAAGGAGCACTGTATGCAATGATTTGCCTATTGTAGGGATGGGACAGGGTGCCATGTCCTCTGTAGTCCACTCCAATCATACCATGGTTACTATCTGTGGGCAATATGCAAGGTGCTATATTTCCCACTGAGGAAGGCATGTTTGCCAAAACTGATTTGGGACTATCAAATAAATAATTATTTACTTATTTTGCTGTGCTTTTTACACCTTGGTGCTGGCCGCTTGTTCACTTATACCTGATTTGATTTGGCCCTGCACTTGCCGTACGTGCAGACAACTTTTACTTCAATATACAGGGAAATACTAACATAGCGGTTGTTGGCTAGCCAAGTGTGTTTGTGTATGAGACATGGGTAGAGAGTGTTTTCTGGGTAATAAAAGGGTTGCCTATATTGTTCCCCAAGCCATGATGTCACATGTAGGGGTATGGATTGTCTACCCCAGCCTCTCAGCTGTTTGACATCTGTTATCTTTGTAAGGTAGTCATTGTGACATATAATAGGCCCACCATATAAAAAAATTGCAAAACCCACTCCACAATGAGTCCTGTTATTACACACTCACAGCTACCACCACACAGGGTACTAATAACAAAAACACACACTCACAGCTATCTCCACACAGAATACTAATGACAAACACACACATGGAGTCTCACAGTTGTCATGTCTGGGATTAGAACTCCTACCTAACTAGTACATCACACTACAGCATTATGCAGTTATAGCACTCGCCATGGAGCTTACTGGGCTACTCCTTCCCCAAAGGTGTATTTCAAAGTGAATGACATCAGCAGGTTTGCCAAAGTTGGGCAATGAAAGCTGTAGTGACTCTGAATGGCCTCAACAGCATTGATCCTTACATAGACACACACGCACAAAGTATTACAGTTACCATGTCTGGGATTAGAACTCCTACCTAACTAGTATATCACACTACAGCATTATGCAGTTATGGCATGTGTCACAGAGCTTACTGGGCTACATTTTCCCCAAAGGTGTATTTCAAAGTGAATGACAGCAGGCTTGCCAAAGTAGGGCAATGGAAGTTGTAGTGACTTTGAATGGCCTCAAAAGCAGTGATCCCTACACAGACAAACAAACACACACACAAAGTTTTACAGTTGTTGTGTCTGGGATTAGAACTCTTACCTAGCTAGTACATTACACTACGGCATTATGCAGTTATAGCACATGCCACGGAACTTATTGGGCTACTCTTTCCCAAAGGTGTATTTCAATGTAAATGACATCAGCAGGCTTGCCAAATTAGAGCAATGGAAGTTGTAGTGACTGTGAATGGCCTCAAAAGCATTGTTCCCTACACAGACAAACAAACACACACAAAGTTTTACAGTTGCCATGTCTGGGATTAGAACTCCTACCTAACTAGTACATCACACTCAGCGTTATGCAGTTATAGCTCACGCCATGGAGCTTACTGGGCTAATTATTTCCCAAAGGTGTATTTCAAAGTGAATGACATCAGCAGGCTTGCCAAGGTTGGGCTATGGAAATTGTAGGTCATACATTCATAGGGTCATAGGTTGGTACTAGGCTATCATCCCTAGGGCCTATACATGCCTAACCATGACAATTCCCTGGCTATGTCTTCCCACAATATTTACTTTCCTGGACCCCTGTCTAGCAGGGTGACTGACATGATCCCCGAAGTCAATTTCCTATCTCCCATCCAATCATCAAGGTTCCTTTTGAAGAGGGCCAAATAGGCACTCTACTTGACATGTATGGGCAGTCTATTCCAGAGTCTGGGGAATCTCTGGGTCAGGAACACATCCCTCCAGCATATATTATTCATTGTGATGACAATATTTGGATCCCTGGAGCATGTGGTTGTGAGGGATTTGGATTTCTTTAAGTGTAGCATGTCCAACAGCTCTGGGTTTGACATGGCATTGTATGTTAAGTAGAGATCGCCTCTGAATACATGATATGTGACAGAGTATAGCTGGATGATTTTCAGATGGTCAGCATAGGGCATCTAGTTTAGGCCTGCGATTCTTTTAGTGAGGTATGTCTGCAGCCTTTCTAGTTGTTGAAGATGTCTTGTGAGGTACATACCAAATAGGGTGTTGTAGTCTATACTGGGTTTATTGAGAGATGACTGCAGTGGGACATTGGCCTCCTTTTTCCTGGATGTAAAGTCCTTAGTGATGAGGTGTGCCACATAGGTGGATTTCCTGACTGTTATGGCAATGAAACCACTGTCCACTTGTGTTCCCCAAGTCTCTTATCACACTTTAGGTATTTGGTGTACTGCCACCTATGTGGTACTTCATGGGTACATGTCCCTTCCCAAAGGGGATAACTATACATTTCTTGGCATTGAGCTTGAGGCCATGGCTCAGGCACCAAGCATCTCTTTCTGTAAGATCCTTCTGTACTATATGCACATCATGTGGGGATTCAATATTGGCTCCCAGTTTGCAGTCATCTGCGACCTTTGTTAGCCAGAGTCCCTTAGTGTTGGCCTGTACTTCAGAGCAATAGATGCCAAACAAGAGTGGTCCCAGGACTGAACCCTGAGGTACTCCAACTGTCATTTTTCTGGGGCTGAATTTGGAGTCACCTACTTTTACAGTGCAGGTTCTGTCAGTACAGCAGTTTGCAACCCATTGGGTGATGTAGGGATTAATGGCCAGCTTCGTGCATTTATCTATGATTCCAGACTGGGGGATGGTGTTGAAAGCCTTGATGAGGTCCAGATAGGCTGTGTGAACCACCTTACCCTCGTCCACAGCTCGGGAGACTGATTCAAAGATGTCAATCAGGTTCAGGAGACATGAGCGGCCCTTCACAAAGCCAACCAGGGTGTGGTCCAGTTTTTGCAGGTTGCCAATGTCTTTCTTTTTAAGTTCCATGATAATACATTCCATGGCCTTGCAGATCAGGCACATCATACTGCTGGGGCTGTAGTCACAAGGATCCAAGGTGGATCCCCCCATGTGGACTGGGATAACTGTAGCTGTGTGCCACACAGTGGGCATGAAGCCTGAGGGGCGGATATGATTAGACATGGCACATAGGTGATGTGCCAGTTTATTTTGTAGTTCATGTAATACACAGCCCGGGATGTTGTCTGGTCCCATGGATGCTGTTTTCTTAGCTCTGGAGAGTGTGGTTTTTACCTGTGTAGCCATTATTACCGGAATCTGGCTATCTTTTAGTGTTGATATGGGCCCTTTAGGGGGTGGGAGGGGGGCGCAGTTGGCACCTAATCGATCTGCCAGGATATTGGCAATATCCTTGGGAGCAGTATATTTAATGCCATCCTGTTGTAGCTCAGAGCAGATCTGAGTATTGCCATTTAGATTCCTGACATAGCTGTGGAACGGCTTACAGTTGTCTTTGGCATCTTTGGCTATATTATGTCTGTAACTAGCTTCGGAGGATTTTATGAGGGATCTCAGCTTCTTACTGAGGCTGGTAAGGAAGTGTTTTGCATCCTGGAAATTCCCTTATTTCTGCAACAGTTTCTTCCTTTTGTTGTACAGTTTGTTTATTTCAGGGCCCCACCACATTGGCTTCCTTTTCTTGGAGGGGAGCATCTTGGTTCTATTTGGGATGGCACGATTCATTCCAGAGTGGATGTGCTCATACATTGCCTTAGTGTAGGATTCAGCAGTCATCCTTTCAGTTCCCGTCGGCATGGGTGTCATGACATTAGTCATGTCTGACATGTATAGCATTACTTTGGCTTTGAAGATCTGTCCTACAGAGGTTTCCTTACTGGGGTGTGGGGAGGGATGTGGATGTTAAGGGTGATTAGCTTATGGGCAGACCTGACCACTGATGGGGTGACCATAGGTGTGGAGCATTGATTTCCCATGTTGGCAATGAGCAGGTCTAGGATATTTGAGCTCGTGGTGGGACTACGGGTTACTTGATCCAGGGCATTGGGAATTATGATTTCCAAGAACCGTTGGGCACACATGTTGGCACACAAGTAGTTTTTCCAGTTAATGGCAGGGTAGTGTAAGTCACCCAGTATTAGGGTGTTTGGTTTTATCATAATAGTTCCCAGTATGTTTAGAAAGGTGTAGTGGGAATCTTGGGGCATGGTGGGGATCTGTAGCAAGCTATACAATTTGGATTGCAGTCTTACCTAGTGTTAGTTGCACCAGGAGTATTTCATGCACATTCTGTTGGGCAAGTAGCCTGGTGGTGTGAATATCTTTGGAGAGTATGGATACTCCTCCACCTTTAACATTTTGGTCCTGGTTTGGTGGCCGACAGGTGTGGTAAGAGCTGTACCTGGTATTGCAGGGGTGCTCTCTGGAGTCTTGGATCAGGTCTCTTTTACTACACAGATATCAATGTTCTCCATTTTTTGGAGCGGTTAGTGACTGTGAATGGCCATAAAAGCATTGACCCCTACACACACACACACACACACACACACACACACACACACACACACACACACACACACACACACACACACACACACACACACACGAATGTCACAGTTGCCATGTGTGAGATTAGAACTCCTACCTAGCTAGTACATTACACTACAGCATGATGCAGTTATAGCAGACGCCACAGATCTTACTGGGTTACTTCTTCCCCAAAAGGTGTATTTCAAAGTAAATGACAGCAACCCTGCCAAAGTAGGACAGTGGAAATTGTAGTGAGTTTGAATGGCCTCAAAAGCACTGATCCCTACACAGGCAAACACACACAAACTTTTACAGTTGCCATATCTGAGAATAGAACTCCTACCTAACTAGTACATCACCCTACAGTGTTAGACAGTTATAGGATGCGCCACAAAGCTAACAGTGCTACTCTTTCCCCAAAGGTATATTTCAAAGTGAATGACATCAGAAGCCCTGCCAAAGTAGGGTAATTGATATTGTAGTGAGTGTGAATGGCCTTAAATGCATTGATCCCTACACATACAAACTTCTATAGTTACCATGTCTGGGAATAGAACCCCTACCTAATTAGTACATCACACTGCAGCATTACACAGTTGTAGCACATGCCACAGAAATTACTGAGATACTCCTTCCCCAAAGGTGTATTTCAATGTGAATGACATCAGCAGGCTTGCCAAAGTAGGGCAATGGAAATTGTAGTGAGTGTGAATGGCCTCAGAGGCACTGAACCCTACACAGGCAAACACACACAAAGTTCTACACTTGCCATGTCTTTGAATAGAACTCCTACCTAACTTGTACATCACACTACAGCATTACACAGTTATAGGACATGCCACAGATCTTACTGGGGTACTTCTTCCCCAAAGTTGTATTTCAAAGTGAATGACATCAGCAGCCCTGCTAAAGAAGGGCAATGGATATTGTAGTCAGTGCTAATGGCCTCAAAAGCATTGATCCCTACACAGGCAAACACACACAAAGTTCTACAGTTACCATGTCTGGGAATAGAATCCCAACCTAACTAGTACATCACACTACAATAGTACGCAGATATAGCATGCACCACAGTGTTTATAGGGCTACTCCTTCCCCAAAGGTGCATTTCAAGGTGAATGAGATCAACAGGCTTGCCAAAGTAGGGCAACGGGGAGTGTAGTGACTGTGAATGGCCACAAAAGCATTGATCCACACACACACACACACACACACACACACACACACACACACACACACACACACACACACACACACACACACACACACACACACATAGTTGCCATGTCTGAAATTATAACTCCTACCTAACTAGTACATCATATAGCATTACAAAGTTATAGCACACACCACACAGCTTATAGGGTTACTCATTCACTAAAGGTGTATTTCAAGGTGAATGACATCAGCAGGCTTGCCATAATAGGAGAATGGGGAGTGCAGTTTATGTGCATGGGCCATAAACCAGTCAACTGGAAGCAGACACACAATGCTCAGGCAAACACAGGTTTATATTTCACAGGTATGTGTATACAACTGCTAGATGAATACTGACTTGTACGGTCATGTTACACAGTTATCAGAAGCACCACAGACAATATAGTGGTGCTGAGGGATACCAGAGGAAAATGTCTACAGTGATTGACATTTGTACACTATGTGGTTTTAGCCAATTGGATGTGTGCTAGGTGGAGCAGGTCTCGTGATGGGAGGCTGTTTGTGACTGTCTGTCACTTTCTTCCACACATCTATGTATGTGTAATTTTGGCCTATTATACTGTGTTGTCCTTGGGTATATGTGTGTATTCCTAGCCAATGTGTGTGTGCAATGTGGAGTGTGTGCACAAACATCTGTGACTGTCAGATATGTATAGTCCACTGTTGTTGCCAGACATGGGCTTCATTTCTTTAAGTGTGGGAGCATGCCCAGTAAGACCTTCTGCATTGAATGTGTGAATCCATTCCAGGTAGGTTGTACTCCAGTGCAGGCTTTTGTGTTCTACACCTACAGTTAGCAACCTGTTTCTGTGGGATATCTGTAGATTGGTTGACAATATAGGGTAAAAATGGACAAAGGATAGTGGGTTACTGTAGGTAATTGAGTCTGTACTGCTTCTGCTACATGGCTTTGGTGTTAGCAGAGATATTCAGAGATATGTACTGTTTTACACTGTGATGTTTTATGTCATGAACTACTGTCAGGTATACATATTTGCTTGCAGTAATTTCCTGGGGAACACAGGGTGAATGCAGCTGTGTCCAGTATTGTGGTCTGCAGCCTACATATTCTTGCACAATCATGCCATCTGGAGGGGAAGCTGTAGACACGTGTTGCTGGGTCAGTGTAAATGGTTCAGCACCTTAGTACAGTGGTGGCTGAGGATCACATGCTTGTACATCCATCAATGTGACAGTATGGCCATATCCTGTTGTGGCCATACCTCACAGCTGTGCAGATTCACACAGGTTACCCAGAGGCAGGGGTCATACTTCTTGACATTACCCCTTCACATTGTGGTTTACAAGCAGGTTTGTAGCCACCCATTCGTGTGTTTGCAGGCAGGGATAGTATGTGCACACAGCTGAGTTTCAGACTTCACACACTCCATGGCATACATGCCCCACCCCCCATTATTCTATCCTCTTCCAAACATTATGCAAACATTATCTGATAAGTTCCCTATAATTAACACTTCATCCCAGCAGTAATTTGGTGTTGGTCCACAGTTTATGCAGTAGGACATGGTGGACATGTTACTAGGATTTGTTGACATGGCCTTGCATTTGGGATCTGTGGATTGTGTTATGTTGTTATTTGGGGGTCCATGATATAACATATATTAGCCGTATGGGTGAGACACAGGCCTTTGGCAGAGGACTGCAGGGCATTTGGTAGTGATGCAGGCCAGTGGCAGCAGGCCATTGCATTGTGTCACTCCTACAGTCCCAGACTGCAAGCCACTATATTTCCCTGGGGTGACAGGTTAGTTGTGCAAAGTGTTAATGTCAATAGTTTCTGCCATTATTGATCCAGTGGTGAGGATGCTGGCAGGGTGCTGCTTACAGCTAGAGACACACCTCCATAAGACTCCACTTCAGCATGCTGCATTCTGTGGCTATTTCCATACAGAGGTGGGGGTCATATTGTACTCATTCCCAACAGCAGGGATAAGACTTATGAGGTACCTGTGGGAGATGGTGGGGTGAGTTGGGTGCATGTGTGCTGTGGACGCTACTTACATCTGACTCACAGATATACGTGGGGCATTCCACTTATCCTGGCTTGTGCAGGGACATCACCAGTTTCTCAATACTTCATACCTGTGACCTTTGTGGTCTGCCAGTGTTTGGCCAGATGACATTGGTATTCCATACCACAAACCCAACTAATGTGCTGCAAACTTGTATGTATAATTCCAAAGATGTGCCCATTTGACAGTAACATATTATACACTGTCTGTCTGTACCTGTGTACTGTTTGTATGTCTGGGCCCACATTCATGCCATGTCCATCTTTCAGATGGTGACAGATATTACATCCAAACAATTACTATGGCTTACTGCTGGAATGTGTTTTGCTGGGATGCATTGTTTGGCACTGCAGTTGTGAGAACTTGGCCCTGTCATCGGCAGTACTGGCCAATGGCTACCAGGACAAACCTCACCATGCCTCCATGCTGACAACTTTCACACAATATACAACACACACCAACCTAACACACGCAGCCCTGCATATTGTACACATGCTACAATTTATCCTTCACTTTGGCTGGCCCAGGTAATCTGTGCTCCACTGTTATTATACCTACACATACATGTTACTACATTTTTACATAGGATTGTGGTGGGGACACACCTGACAACTGTATACATTTGCTATGACTGTACTGGTATTTCAGGGACTCAATTTCATTCTGTATTCTGACCTATCATGCAGACTAGAGGCATATCAGTATACTACAGTTCTTAGGTTTTATTGACCTACATTTCAGTTTCAGACTTCTTACCCTTCACAACTAACATCCAACTGCCTGACCTGTTGTAGTCTGTCTGTGTAGGTCTGTAGAGGGGCTTTTCTCCATAGCCATCAATCAGAAGCCTTAGTATAGCTTTTCTTTGTGTTTGTCTTTGCTTGTCCTGCTGGCTGACACTGTTGTTGGGTATGTGAGCCTCCCTGACTGGCACGTGTGTGTCCTATGCACACAAATTTTGCCCATCAAATTTCCTGCAGTGGGTTTTGTCATCTTGTCTAGTACTGGCTAGTATGGTGACACCAGTATTTGTTACAGATTTTATGCTGCCACTATAGGTGTCTACTATCTGCTAGCATCCCATTCAGCCACCCAATTCTTTTGCATGCTCACATCCATACCATAGATACAAGTAACAAAACATACTACTCCATTCAGCAATTGATAGGGAGAGTGATTTATCTTGTGGCTATGCCAGTATTGAGGATGGTGCTGGAGGGTTGACTATTTCAGTTGCACATAGTACACTCCTTATACATGGTTAAGCACAGGTAGTGTCATGGTTGGCATCCCTTTTAATGTATGTGCAAGTCGGAGAGAGGTATCATTCCTTGTGTTCCTACCATGTCAGTGTATGTGCTATACGTTGCCTCTTTGCCAAGGCCTGGGCATACTGACCATGCCTCCTTCTGCCTACTGGGGCAGGCTCAGGTTTTTCCTCCTCTGAGTCACTCTGTGCCTGTGTAGGCCTTGGCAATGGTGGGGGGCTGTGTGGCCCTGCCCCGTGCTATTCCTGCTGCAGCTGTTTCTGTAGGATCATATTGTGTAGCATGGCACATACGATGACAATTTGGGTACATGTAACTGGTGAGTACTGCAAGGCTCCACTGGATATGTCCAGGCACTGGAACTGTGACTTGAGCATCCCAAGCACATGCTCTATTATGATTTTGGTCTGTGCGTTTGCCTCATTATGGAGTTCTTGTTTGGGTGTGTGCTCATTGCTGATGGGTGTCATCAGCCACGGTTCCAGTGCATAACCATCATCCCCCACTAGGTGGCCATAAGGGATGTCCCCATTAGCAAATCTCTGGTACAGCTGAATCATATGCCAGATGAGGGAGTCGTGATAGCTTCCAGGGCAGCCAACACACACATTCATTATAATACTCTGGGCATTGCACATGACCTGGCAGTTGATGGAGAGGAAGCCATTGTGGTTGATGTAGACCCTACCCTGCTCGCCAGGTGGTGCTTTGATGTGTATGTCCATGCAGTCTATAGCACCCACTACCTCAGAGTATTATGTTATTTGATGGAAGAGACGCATATTGCTGGTCAGCGCCTCAAGGCTGTTGTGGAAATATACGTGTTCACTGGCATGTGCTGACATGGCATCCAGGAACTGGTGGAGTACCCTGGAAGCTGATTCCTGTGAGATCCCCATGATATCCCCAGTTGGCCTTTGGAAGGTACCTGAGGCTAGTATTCTTAGGCCTACACATACCTTGGTATCCACTGGTATGGGTTTCCCTCTGTTGGTTCTGTGTGTGAGGCGTGACTGGTACAGCTAAACAATTTGCTGTAGTATGTCCCTGTCTACCCTATAGCGCTCCACTATCTCCAGCTCATGTAGCCCCTGGTAGGTCACCCTGGATCTGTACACTCTTCTCCTTCTCCTCAGTGTGTGTTGGTCACCAGCATTCTCATCCTCACCACCCTCAGCCTCTTCCACATGTTGGTTTATGAGAGCTAATGTAGCCCCTATCATTTTGTTGCTTTTGTTTGGTAAAAGTTCCCCACTTACGTACACAGGTGGTGTAGAGTTTGTGAGAAAAACCAGAGGGAAAGGTGTTTGCATAGTTTATAGTAGTGTGCTGGGCTGGGCTGGGCTGATACCTGTGCAATTGGCTGATTCTGATACATTTCACCTGCCAGCTATGCTAGTTCTCCTTGATTACCTTCCTACTGCTGTTTCCCCTTCCCATTGCCTTCTAGTTTAAGCCCGGGGGCATGCTGCACAAACACAGTGCTCAGATGTGCACAGAGCTGCTATTTCCTGCTTTACTTTTTTCTTTTTCATTTAAAACACAGTACTTGGTGCACACCCGCTTAGGCAATGTAAAGAGTGCTTGGCAGCTTCAAACACACCCCCTTACTTAGCTCTGCTAAGCTAAGGGCAAACCCAAGCCACAGGGCTTCAATAAGCTTACAGTATGCCTGACATACCCCTCTATGATGTCAGCTAGCTATTAGGCTTGCACCATGGTCTTCTTGCAACTACACAGTTGGGTGCAGACTGGCCATGAGGGGAAATCTGGGATTCAGTATCATTCCCCTCATTTGCATAGGATTGCCTGCTAATGTCTAGTTTCCAGCTGATCACATTTGTGTGCTGCTGCCCTACCCTTAAATGACCAAAATCAGCCAAAAAAATAAAAGTTTTTTTTTTTTTTGCAACTATTTTCCATGCCAATGGCTATAGATTTGGCCATTGGCATGCTTTATACTTTATATAAACCCTTTATTTGGAGCTGTCATGGCTCTGTTTTGTAGTTTTCAGAAAGGTACTAGGTTACTAACAAAGTACATTTCTGCAGATTACACTAGTCCTGCACGGACAGCTGCCAGCTTCCTGGATCGCAAACTCACCTCATTTGCATGGTTTTCATCTGTAAATGGGGTAATTTGCATACAGGAGCTGTTTCTGTGCAGTAATAGTGCAGGAGTGCTCATGCACATTCTGGGAGCTTGTTCCTGAATCTCTTGGTGGCCATATTGCCTCCAGCAGCTCCTGCACTATTCCTACATGCCGTGCAGAGCTTGCTGAATCCTGAGGAGTGTGTTGCTCTATCTCCTCATATGTGATTACCTAACAGTTATCAAATAGTGGATCCAGTTTACAACATGCCAATTAAAATGCCAGTTGATGTGTTCATAACCTTAAAAAGCTGTAGAACTGAATCAGAAGTTTTGCTAGATGTAAATAGATGCTGCTTTATAATATCCCATTATCCAGTCTATATATAACAAATGCTGTTAGATATCATTAGTTTCATCTTCAACATGACTCGAAAACTTTAATAGGACTCTTTCATAAACTGTACCTAATTTACATACATGTCTAATTGGTCTAATGTCTGATAGCTTCAGGCAGAGTTTCCATTGTACAGATGTATAAAACTATCTCCTCCATGTCTTAAAGACAAACCCACTTTCAACAATTTCAGAAAAAATTTCAAGAAGATATGTTAAATCTAGAGCTAAATGTGTACTAATTTGTCTAAGAAAGACCTCTTTAGCTCATCAGGAACCGCTGAGCAGTCAGACCTGATTCTTTTAAGGACTTCAGGACTTCATAACAATCCCCCGGATTTAATATTATTCCGTGCAGGACTAGCTTAGTCCTGCATGGAAACGGCCATTTAGGAGCAGGACGGCAGTGCACCATGCATATTAATGAAGGTGCACTGCCTGAGCTCCTAATCTTACATGGAGTTTGTAAGAGTGCAGGGGGCATGTCTGAGAGCAGAATTCTCAGAATATACATACCCCTGCAATGAAGAACATCAGAAAGTCCTAAAAGAATGAATGAGACCACTCATAGGTGTACACATATCCCCAGCAACATCCCCCCATGTATACAAGAGCAATAGTCAACACAAAAAAAGTAAAGATACTTTATTATTTTTTTTTTTTATGAAACAGATTAAATGTAACCATAGGTGATGGGTTTGCCCATCGCTTAGCTACAGTTAATGCAGCTTAAATGGCAGAAGAGGATAAAAAGCAAGATATATGTAAATGAGGCAGTATAGTAATAGTGTAGTGGGCAGAACATTCACCTTGTGAGCAGTCATTCCTGGTTTGAGTCCCACTGCAGCGCATTCCATTTTCCATGTCAAATCACTTTATGACCAATATTTTAGTTGCATAACCTGCTAAATAACATATATTTGTGAACTGGAGTACTGCGTTAAATGCAGATGTGAGGTGTCAGTGTCATAATGTTGCAAAGTCCACAGATAATCACATGTGCCCCATACAGTATATGCACACAGGAATCAGGGATACAAATGGAAGATAAAATGTATAATGAATGATAACTCCATACAGCTTCCAAATCCTCCACCTTCCCAAGAACCATTAGGCATTGCTGTCTAAATTAGTGCAGTGGTAAGCGGGAGTAAGCACTAGTAAGCAAGTGTAAGCACTATTAAGCAGTAGTAAGTGGGAGTAAGCATATTTAAGCACTAGTAAGTGGGTGTAAGCACGTTTGCATGGGGGGTAAGCAATGTGCACACAGGTTAAGGAATATTGAAGCTAACTCTCTGTAAGCATATTTAACCGGAGGATAGCATAGCTTACCCTCGTGCAAACCTGCTTACAAGTGCTTAAAAGTGCCTTAATAACTCTATATGCAACAGCCGCTGTTCTGGCCAGAAACAAAATGAATAGACTGTGCAAATCTTGAACCCAGGAGCCTGTACACTATAGTCACAGTAGTTAACCACTAAACCATCACAGCAGTACATAAGATTGAGGTACCACAAAACAAATCCTCACTATAGGAAAATTAAACTGAACATGTGAAAGGAATCTATATACAGTCTTATGTTCTATAACCTACTACATAACATATATATGTAAACTGGAGTACTACAGTAAGCCCAGACGTGAGGTGTAATTGTAATAAAGTGTTGAAGTCCCCTAATAAACACAAGGACCCCATACAGTGTACGTACACATGAATCATGGATACCACACACATGCATAACATGTAATGAATAATAAATCAATGCCAAAAAGCAAATATAATGCAAATTAAATATTAAGCAAAGCTAAGCATTGCACAGCCCAGCTTAGTAGGTGTAAGCAATGTGTAGGCCAGCTAACTCAATTTGTCTATTGGCATACCCCTTTAAACAATGCCAACCTTAGGTAAGCATGTTTTCCCATAGCTTAGCCTTTTCAAAACCGTCCAATCATGGCAAAGTGTGGGGAAATTGGCCTTATTTAAACCCAACAGGTGGGAATACATCTCATAAATGGTTGTAGCTTCCCGTTGCAGGCACTATGTCTGGAATGGCAGAGAATGTGTGCTTTCAGATGCAGCAATGGGGCATCCAGGATTCCAGAGTCATGGCAGGACTCCTTGTCAAAGACCATGAGCAGAGACTGCTGCAGGGCCAGTACCAGGGTTCCCAATATAAAGTGGAAGCCTGGGACCATCTCACCCGTGACCTCACCAGTGCCACTGGCATACCCCAAACTGGTGAGCAGGTAAGGCATCACTATGCTGACCTGAAGTGTTGAAAGGGGAATTTCTTGAATCAGTGGATCCAAGAGGCTAGGAGGACAGGGGAGGTCCCAGATGTGTGTAAGTGTCACTCCACAACCTTTTTAATAATTGCCAGCTCATGTATATTATGGATAGGTATGGCTAAATATTCCTCTTATGTCCTTCACAGTGGCAAGTGAGCAGACTGCGAACCAGGAGGCCCATGGATGTTGTTTGGAGAGGTTGTGACACGAGGCAGGTTAGTAATACTCTTGCATGTTCTGTCATAAGAAATAAATCTAAAAGTATTAGTAAGTTAATTACCTGTATAAAACCTGTATTGTTTAAGGCAAGAACTGCATACACCAGGGAATATGACAGGAAGAGTCTCATATAGGTTGTATGTAAATAAAAGCATAATAGCCTGGCAATAAAGGTCTAACTGCTGGACTGCATGTGTTTAATCTAGTATCATATGGTAATGTAGATTTGCAATCATGTAATAGTACTGCTGTATTAAGCACTGTTACCCACACTGTGCAACATAAATAAAATGTGTAGGAATGTCTGTATATGGCTGGTGTAATCCCCAGAGGTCATTTAGTAAAACTGAGAGAGACATAGATAGAAAACAGAGACAGATAACAAAATCCAAATAGCACATGAAACTGAGACATGAACTGCTGTATTTGTAGCACATGCATCCATGGCTTGAATCCTGGTAGTGGCAGTAGTCTGCATACAGAATCATACCCCACAACTGTACAGATATGTCCAGAATGTCCAGTATATTGGCCCATATCTGCTGCCTGTCACCCTGTCCCCCTGGGACTACATAGCCCTTGTCTGTGAAGTATGGTATGGGAATATGGGGAAGTATGGCAGGTATAGTTGTGGAGGTGGTCCAGGTTGGTAGATATAGAGAACAGCCTACAGGAGTGGTATGTGACACATGTGGTGGGTAAACACCCTGGATGGTGTGTGTGGTCTGTGATGTGGAAGCCCCATGGACCCCAATATGGACACAATGGGAACAAGCCTCCCACCCACTGCTACTCACAAGAGCAGTCCATGTCCCACAGGTGCCTGGCCTGGAGGCTGATCAGGAGGAGCATGTGGACCCTGTGAATGTGTACTGGGTGTCTCAAGGTGATTTAGCACATGCCACATGTGTCTGTGGAGCCCGTTATGGAACAGACCCTGGACCTGACCTCAGGGGACAGGAACATGTCTGTGTGTGCCCCTGGGGGGGGACAACATCACCTGAGTTGGTTCCACCTGAAGATATTGCTGGAACAGCACATGAGAAGGTCCAGCAGATGAGTTTGGAGAGTTGGTTCTGCTGGCAAATATTCCGTAAACATGCTATGTGGGTAGTAATAGTCTACACAATTTCGGAACATGTCCAACAGCATGCATATCCCCAATAACACAGAATGTCAGATATGCAGCAATTGCATAGAAAGTATACCACAGGCATATATGGAACCATAGTGGCCCTGACAATGGCATGCAGGTGAATAGTCTGTAACAGGCAGCAATTATAGTGTCCACACAGGGAACATGGCTACAAACACAATGCAAAAAGTGTGGTACAATACAATATCTGTCCCACTGGTAGGTAAGCTGTAGCCATACCTACTGAGTTGTTTGTACAGTTTGTTGTCACTGATATGGTGGGGGAGTGACAGAAATATGTATTAAGAACTGTGGTAACCTTGCTGTATGAGTTTCTCAGACCTGTTTCCATCTTTATGTTTTTCAGGCAAGATGTCACATGGATGGCTCCCAGCTTACTCAGTTGCTGAGAATGAAATTGTGCTAAACCACCTAATCCAGCACTACCCTGTATTGTTTGGCCGGGCTGCCCATGAGCAGCAGGAGCAGACTGCCCTGTGGAACGACCTAGTCCACAGGGTCAATGATGTCAGACTGCACAGCCACAATTATGAGCAGGTTCGGCATCATTGTTCTGACCTGCTTTGCAATGCCCATTGACATGCTGCTGTAGACCGAAGGGATCACCTCGTAGTTGGGGGGGCATGCCATCCATCCCCCCTTATACATGTTGAGGAGCTCCTCACCAGCCATGTGGCACCTGCCCAGCTGCATAGCCAACAACTGCCGGACACCATTGTGGAGGTGGGTGCTACCCACACACTGGGTGAGGAGCATGCAAATAAGGCCACAAGGCACATCAGTAGACCACTGTTGCGTATGCATCCACATCTGTACAGGTAGATCATGCATATCTGACATGTCATAGATATAGTTTGTTGCTGCATAGTAGTGATAAACAGATGTGCATATGCGGTAGTATTGTGGACATGTACTGTTGGATTGTAATGCTGCACCCACCCTGTAGCAATGCCACAGGTGTGGCCACTGACTTCACATCTCTCACCCTCTTATAAAGCTCCCTCCAGTATACCACCAAGGCAGCAGTCTGTAGCTGGTGAGTATGGTTTATGTTGATGCTAGCCAATACACCGGACATGTAATGGCTATGATATATTCTATGCACACATCTAACACACCTACCCAGAATGCATGCTGTACATGTGCACATATTATTGCTGTTAAATGCACGGCGTCACAGTGGTGACCATGATGGGGTATTGGAAGGGTATGTCAGACACCTGCAAGATAACTAACATCCTGTCATTGTGGAATGTGTCCATAGGGAGTAACATAATGGTGGGAGACATGGCCTACAGTAGGGACATATTTGAAACATCACCCATATGCAGTGCAACAACAGTGTATATACTAGTAGTACAATGTCAACTGTTACAGAGTTACACTATGGCATAATGTATTACGGTGGTCCACATTATCAACTTGGACTAGGCTGTAACATGTGGTGGTCAGTGTATGGGACACTACAAAATGACACACGTGTAGGCCTTACTTGTCAAGCATCTGCAAAAAGGCTGAAGGTGGGGGGGTGTCAGCATAACACACCAGTGCACTGCAGCAGGGATCTTAAGGATGCTAAGAATGGCTGCATCTGTACACAGTCAGGTTCAGGAACTGTGGCAGATGTAACCCTACCCCCACAGCAATAGTGACGGCAGTGTGTGAACACCAAGGGATGTGCACATGAGTAGAATTTGCAATCATGCAGATGTGGGGGACATGTGTAGGGCAGACTGAACATACACAGGCAAATACAGATGGCCCACGCTAGTATACCCCTGCCAGGAGTAGTGACTGCTGTAGTACACATAACAATAGGTACAACAAACCGTCATGATAAGGGTGTGCACACAGATGCACACATGGAGTGTATGCATTGCGGTCAGCATCAGCACACCTAACACATTCCATAGTCACTGAATGTGAATGTACAGGACATATGTCACATATCAGGCTCATGTACTGTTAATATATGCGGTGATGTGGTCCCATGGTAGATCAAGAAAGGGTACGTCATATCAATAAGGGTGTGTACACTTCCCATAGCTACTGTATGCTCTGACAGTTGTCAGTGTAATAGTATTGGATTGGTCATACATGGTCCGATGATGTTATGATCTGTATACCAGACAACAGGCATTCACAAATGACATCTGTCCACATATCATTCCAGGTATGTGTTGCTGAAAAACATAGTGGTTGTGAGCATTAGAGCTGACATAATTGACACAGTACTACACATTCAGCAATGGGTTGTACACCTGTGAGGGTTGGTGCACATTACATGGCAGGGTGTAGAACAGGTGCACAGCAATACTGTGTACATGGGTGCAGTGGTATCCAGGTGAATGGGCATCACCTACTACTAACACAGCACATGCATCACACACATGTATACTGTTGCTAGCATTGATTGACTATAGCTGCACTGCATGCTATTGTGTACTATATGTTATGCATGTTGACAGATGGGTAATAGGAAGACTGTGTGTACTATCATTGTGCAACCTCACCTGTATGCGTTGTGTGTGTCTTGGTGGGTAGTTATTTTGTCTGTAGGGTCATTCTGGTTCAGTTGAGAGGGCTGATGCATGTAGGATGCATGTGTGCATGTGTGTGTGTTTGTGTGGGTGTCCATGTATGCACATGTGTGATTTTGGGGTTGTTCATACAGCAGTATTTCCCTTTGGGATCGTGCAGTACATGGACATAGACTGACACATGACACACTGGGAATACTTGTCATGTATGTAATCACAGGACAGCTGATAGTATACTAAGGCCTGTAGCATGGAACATGCATTGGGAGGGAAGGTAGACACCAGGTATACCCTTAATATCGCATTCAGCAGAGAGGTGACTGACAACTCATGTTTGCAGCACTACAGATGCATTGGGGAATTACTAGACAATACCATGAGCTGCCATGAAACAAAAAACACACATATCACTCCAAGAATAGAAAAATATTCTTTTACTGGTGTCTCTGGTACCTCGGCTTATGCCTTCAAGGAATAATATTTACACCAAGCAACCTTTTCTTATATATTTTTAAAACATCAATCAAATAATTACCTCCATCCAGTTATTCAACAATTTCATCTTAAATACATTTTCATTTACAAATACATTTTCATGTACAATTTCATGTGCATGGTATTTCCATGCAAATATATGAACAACAATTCATTTAATGTTATGAAAAATCAAACAAATAAATATGGGTCTACCTGATATGGTCGACAGTTCATATGGTCGAAACTCATTTGGTCGACATCTCATATGGTCGACAACCAGTATTCAAGGCACTTAACAGGGATTTGCCCCCCACCTCAAAGTTGTGTGACCCTGGAGTTTATATATATAGTTAGGGGGGGGGTGTGGGGGCACAGCCCTCCACAATAGGGTGTGTGGGGGGCGAAGCTCCCCTACTAATATTCGTTTAATAGTCATTTAAAACATGAAAATACAACAAAAACTAAACATTTTAAATGAATATGGGTGGGGGGCTTCATTCTAAACCATCCTTTAATTCTGCATAAAGCGTTGTCAAGAAATTCAACCATGACGTCATTTCTTCTTATAAAGAAGACCCCATCATATACTGAATGTACATTTTGTCAACTCACAATATATTCAACAGACTTTTTATTCATAAATTTACATGTCCCTGGGATGATTTCAAAACATTTTACTACAAATATTATATCATTCCTTTAACCCCTGATGTTCAAATCTAAGTCTAAGTTTAACCCCTGGGATAAAGAGGTTTAGAATGAATGATACATTTGGTTTCCAGCAAAGATAAGTTACTGGATAATTCAGCTCCGTGTAATTCTTTGGGCTTGGCTAGCACACTAAAAAATAAATAACTATCCGAACCTTCATGAACACTAATAAAGTGCTCCACAACTGGACTTTCCATTCTGCCTCTTCTGATGTCACCCAAGTGTTCCATAATTTTTTCTTTACTGCTCTTTTTGTTTGACCAATGTCCCATGTTTACATAGCAAATTCTCAAACAAAATGACATTAGCAGACAACTTAGGTTAGGTCAGCAGAAAACAGGGTTAAAAAGAGATTGGGGTTCACATATTATTATATGCCAGACAGAAGTACAAGGCATAGTAATAGGAGTGAACTAGGAATGGATGATGAAGTACAGGAGTCCATATTTTTTGTTAAAAATTATTCTCCGTTCTCAGAAAAATTGAGAGGTCTGGTCAAAAGATTTTGGCCCATAGTTCTTGCAGATGAAAAATTTGGAAACATTTTTCCCCATAGGGTGAAATTTTCATACAGTAGATCAAAGAATTTAAAATAATTGTTAAAAATGGGAAAATTGGATAAAGGACATATTAGAAGAGGTGTTTCCCATGTGGAAAATGTATTGTATGCAAGAAAATCAAAAATATAGATGAGGTTAATATCAATGGAAAAACATACAAGGCTAGAGATTATTATAACTGTGTAACAGGGGGAGTCATTTATATTATTGGGTGCAGCTGCAACAGAGTTAAATGGTACACTAGTCAAACAAAAAGAGCAGTAAAGAAAAGAATCATGGAACACTTGGGTGACATCAGAAGAGGCAGAATGGAAAGTCCAGTTGTGGAGCACTTTATTAGTGTTCATGAAGGTTTGGATAGTTCCTGTTTTTTTAGTGTGCTAGCCAAGCCCAAAGAATTACATGGAGCTGAATTATCCAGTAACTTATCTTTGCTGGAAACCAAATGTATCATTAATTTTAAAACTCTTTATCCCAGGGTGTTAAACTTAAACTTAGGTTTGAACATCAGTGGTTAAAAGAATTATATAATATTTGTAGTAAAATGTTTTGAAATCAATCCAGGGACATGTAAATTTATGAATAAAACGTTTGTTGAATATATTGTGAGTTAACAAAATGTACATTCAATATATGACGGGGGTCTTCTTTATAAGAAGAAATAAAGGCATAGTTGAATTTCTTGACAATGCTCTATGCATAATTAAAGGATGGTTTAGATACAACATATGTATTTATTTGTTTGATTTTTCATAACATTAAATGAATTGCTGTTCATATATTTGCAGGAAAATACCATGCACATGAAATTGTACATGAAAATGTATTTGTAAAAGGAAATGTATTTAAGATGAAATTACATATTATAAGTTTAATTGAATAACTGGATGGAGGTAATTAATTGATTGATGTTTTAACAATATATAAGAAAAGGCTGCTTGCTGTAAAAATTATTTCTTGAAGGCATAAGCCGAGGTATCGGAGACACCAGTAAAATAATATTTTTCTATTCTTGGAGTGATGTGTGTGTTTTTTGTTTCATGACAGCTCATAGTCTGTATTGGAGTGTATCCATATATTATAGTTGTCACATGATAGGTTGATTGAGTAACATATCTGGCTTGTACTGAGCAATACTTACACATGACACTCTAGTGCATGATATTATGTACCCCCTCACATATAGGGGCCATGCTCATGATGTCTAGACATGCACAGGGTGAACACTGAATGACAGCAGTGAGGCCATGTAAAACCACTCCACTAAGGTCAGGGAGATAATGGAGTAACAGGTCTTGTGTTGTGATCACTTATCTAGGCATTTAGAGGAATGATACATTAATGAGTGGGATTGATGAGTGTATGTTACCAAGTGTGTTGCAGGATGGAGAATGCATGGGAATAAACGTGAGACTGTCTGTAAAGTCACGGACAGGTAGGTATTAAGGTGGTGTGTATATGTGTGTGTGTGTGTGTGTGTGTGTGTGTGTGTGTGTGTGTGTGTGTGTGTGTGTGTGTGTGTGTGTGTTTGTGTGTACTCCTATGCAATGCTGTACAGATCTTAAAGTGCATTTCTTGTTTTCCCCCACATGTGGCAAGGTGGGTCAGGGTCCCTCCTGCATGCAATCTGATGTTGGTGTCCATACAGACACCAAAGATGATGATAGTGCTGTTGAGGCACAGGTGGGTTTGTCAGGGGCCGAAACAGTGCCATTATTTGAAATCCCCCTTTTAGCAACCCCAACCCCACACAAAATTTCAGTGCCTATACATACCCCATCATGAGTGGCCATAGCAGAGGGACAGCTGGCGTTTGGTGGCATTGCACAGGAGAGTGTGGTAACCATGCCTACTGTGTCTGGTCACAGCAGGCATAGCCGAATGCCTGGCAGGGCACCACATAGGCAGATGTCCCAGGGTGCTTGTGGCAGGGCCACTGGTCATCATACCCCTGGCAGTCACACCACAACTGGTACCAGCAGGTGCATGTTTCAGGCTGTCATGGTGGTGCAGGCACATATGGAATGTTACACCAGACAGGGCCTGAGGCTGCAGAGGGCTGCTCTCACATCTGCAAGTGACAGCTTCCGTGAACTGTCTGGTGCCATCCGTGCTTATACCGAGCTAATGGATAGACGGTCTGGTGAGATGATGGCCCTCATCGACTGTGGTTTGTCTGTGCTTGAATGTGTGGTGGGAGTGCGGTGATGGCCGCATGGACGAAGGCCAGCAACGCCAACAGCTGGCAGTTAACGTGGATGTGCTAGGACACCAAGGGGCTCCGATAGTGGCAGTACCAGCCTTAGCACTGCAGGGTGGGTACTGTCCACACCACACCACAGCAGGCCACAAGCATGTGGTCCTGGACAGTCCCAGGAGGGACGTGGTTCCAGCGGACATCTGTCACCGTCAGGGGAGATTAACACATAAAGGCCTGTACCTGGATGTGCCCATGGAACCCCTGGCAGGCTCATTCCACTTGTCCATGGCCAGAGGCAGTAAACTGCACACCCCATCAGGTATGGTCTGCAGCTGTCCATAAACACCTGTATAGGGCAGCCACATGGCAGAACTGTGTGCATGCATACCCACACACTATACGAACACCCCTAGGGCATCCCCATACCTACACACACCACATCATCATGCCCAGTTCATCTCATTACACCCCTCACCCACACACATGGTGTCAAATGTATGGCCTACCCTTGGCCTCTGACAAACCAAAAACGCATCCTGTGCATATGATGATACCTGTGCCACATCCCTGTCATCCATAACATCGATGCAGGGACAGGCTAATATGGTTCTGATGCACATGGTGACTGTACTACAGTGTACCAAAGTACTGCAGTGTAACATGCTGTCAGGAGTAAACTTGAATGCATACATGTCAAGAAGTGTAGCCATCCAGCAATGATGCATTATAGCTGTTAGTAACACTGGTTGATTGTGGTCTCCATAATGTTATCCATTTGTGTTGTAGGTGTACATGTGTCAGCACGAGGATGGTCAGCAGTCATATTCCACAATGGGGTATGTCACTGTGGTGACAATATGGCTGTGACATATCTGGGGTACAGTTGAACCCATGTCACAGGTTTGTATAACAGTTATTGCCTGTGCCGCATGGACAGTTGACCCGGTGGGACATGTATAATCTGCAACCTGATGTAGACCCATCCACATACACATGCACACTTACTTGGCAATACTGGGACTAGACCCCTACCTAGGTATGTAGTGCTACTGAAGTGTGTGGCTTTCATTGCACGCACCACATAGCGTTTAGGGTGAGGTGTGTTCCAGGTTATATGTTACATGCAGAACATCCTCAGACATGTACAGTATGCTAATGGGGGATTTAATGGATGCATATGGATAATACATGGTGTGCCATACCTTCATATACACATTAACAGACACATAACAGGCAGACACATGTCCGAGAAACCTGGGCCTATCGCTGCTAACTAACTTGACCACGTGTCCAATGTGTTACAGGCAGGCTGCACACAGTACATGTATAACTGGGTTGAATTGTGGTATCAGTTACCTGTATGGTTGATGGTGACAGTGGTAACCATAAAATGGTACATGGGACATATACCGGGTGTACCTTGGTATAATGACAGTGTACACAGCACCCACATTCCCCAGTGGATATTGTACTCCCTGAAACCCATGATGACACTCTGACATACCCACCATCACACATTGCCCACAACTGCGATACAACCCATTGAATATCCCAACAGTGGTACTACAGGGATATGCATCTAATGCACATGCCACAGGCATAGTAGGGTGTTGCATTGTCATGCCTCACCTATGGGCAGCAACAACACTATCTGTACTACTGTGTGGCAGTGGGTATTGCAATAGGAGTATGTGGCCTCAGAATGTTGTACCCTACAGATATAAGAACATGCAGACATACACACACTTGCCTGAACTCAATAGGTATCCCATGCCTATCGACCCATTTGTACAACACTGTTGTGCTGGTACTGCAAGGCTCATGTAGTCGGTATGGAGAGGAGCATAACAGGGCTCATGTAATGTCTCATACAGTAGCAGCCACAACTGACTATGGCAATGGGTGTTGCGGTGGTTGTGAAGGCCCTCATGGCATTTCCAAGTACAGGTGTGCTAACACACAGACACTGCTATACTCAGTAGTGCACATGTACATATGTGTCAGTACTGGGGTGCATCGCTGCAGGTGGTCATAGCTGTGTAACTAGCTATTGTACATGGAGAGATGGGTTGTTTAGGTGATGTGTGTACAGTGGTATCCTGCCAACTGCCATGTGACAACAGGCAATCTATCGACATACACTACTGTGGTGACCCTCAGGGTGAGAGTGACATGCATCAGCCAATCCTCTGGGTCCCTCCTGCATATGGCCACTTAGGTGATCAAGTTGACATATATGCAACATGTATTACAACACATGGTTAGTGTCTGTGATGGAGATCTTTACCCAAGCATTGACTGTGGTAGTGTAGTGGAGGTACCCATGGCATGTGGTGCGTACATGGTGTTGTCTCCTATATGTGCCAGTTCTTACACAGCTGGGCAGACATATCAGTGTCAATCAAGCATAGGTTGCCTGTGCATATCCCAGCTGGATACCTGCTATCTGCACATCTGTACATGGACTGATAGTCATCAACTTGGCAAGTAGCTATGCAGTAGGATGAATGTGCTGACAGATAGATGTTTGACAACAATATGTATGCCATAACTGCATGTTGAAAGCCCTCAATAACATGTGCTGTACAGATGGTAGTCTACACTTACATTCCACATGTCGGATCATTATCCAGTAGGGGATATATACTGTAACACAGCTCACACACCAGTGATACAACAGGGAGGCCTCAGAGTCCAGCTATGCCTACAGGTGTGCCAGTACTACATTTAGCACTCTACTCTTGCCTGGGAAAGCACTGTCAACAGTAGTGCCACCATGATACACTACATGCCAGTGTGACAGCACATACCCTGGGCTACTACCTCTGTATGTAACACATTCACACAGATAACAGTGCTGTACAGGCCTAATATACTTCTGTGTCCCAGACATGACACTCACACCCCTTGCTACTGTAATGACAGCACATAGGTGCATGTATTGTACATGGCATTACATACACTTATTACAGATGTCATTACCCTGCTATGTTATCGGACAGGGTGGTGTGAACTGGTTACCAGGGCTAAACCATGCTTAGCAGGTATCAACATTGCTCCAATATAACAGCTAAGCACATTTGCACACTGGTAAGCAAGGCCTACATGGTGTAAGCACCCATACATTTACCCGTAGCTTAGCACCACTTAGCTTCGTGCAAACCCATGGAAATGTGCTTAAAGCTGCTTAAAACTGCTCTAACCACTCTGTATCCAACAGCCCTTGTTCTGCCCAGAAACAAAATGAACAACCTGTGCAGGTCTTGAACTCAGGACCCTGTACATTACAGCCACAACACTTAACCACTACACCATGACCAGTGTGAAAACAGCTGTTGCTTTTCCAATATATCTGTCAATACAAATATTGATTAGTATTGAACAATTGCTTTTACTTCCACAATTGTGTAGTACTTGTTATTAATATGACTGTTGCATCACATATGTTGTTTTATCGTAATGTACACATATCAGATACATACAGGGTATACATAACTGTGATGTTTACACATGACAGGAATGTGGATATATACATATACATATGTCGATATATGGTCTACATGTACATACACAGGTATATTCATACATATGTCTGCATACACATCTGTATAGTGCATCATATATATGGTCATGTGTAGATATCTTTGTACACACACACATATATATATATATATATATATATGTGTGTGTGTGTGTGTGTGTGTGTGTGTGTGTGTGTGTGTGTGTGTGTGTGTGTATGTGTATATATAGCTATATATGTATGCACATCCTATGTGCACAGTTATGCCTATTTATGTAGATTTATATGTAGATATCTATAATTATATGTGCATATATAGCTATTCTGATATACCTATTACTGTCAACATATATGTAGATATCCATACATATATGTACATATGTATCTCTATCTGTATATGTGTAGACATATATTGCTGTGTGTATGTAAATATTTGAGTGTGTGTATATATATATATATATATATATATATATATATATATATATATATATGTACCTATACATATCCATCTATGTATGTCGATAGGTATATGTGTATATATCTATAAAGATATATGGATAATTATGGGGATGTCAGGTATGTATTGAATGTATATATGTAGACTGTTGCTACTGTAATAGGGGTTGACTTAACAGACTTGTGTGGGAGGTCACATCTGCTTTTAACATGTGCGCCATTGGCTACTGACAGACATCCTAAGGACATCATAGTACAGTACCACTGCTAGCACAGTAATGATCATGTGGACTACAGCAGAGATATGGCCAATAAATATGGACAGTGGACATACTCTGGTCAGTCCAGAGGTATACACAGAACCCCTTAGTTCAAGACATGTGGACCAAGCCTGACAATGTGGATGATAACAGCCATGTAGATGAGTATATCACGTAAATACTGGGATACATTTGCCCCCATAGGTTATGCATTCACACACTCCTGTCTGTCTTGACAAGTAATAACCACTGGTGCAGAGGTCACATGGCCACATACTACCCACTAGTTAGTGACATACATCTGTACAGCATCCCACTGCTTTGTCAAAAATACATGACAGTTATGGTGCCCCAGCAGCAGTACATCTGGCAAATATCTGGACATAGCATCACACTGGGTAAGTACACTAAGCTGCTAGGCATGTAACAAAGCACTGTGCAGGCTACAGGCAGACTGCCACAACAATGGCCTACATTTCTTATTGGGGAAAGCACATGTACCTCCAAATATAGTGGGTTCTACAGGCATGTCACAGCAGAGATTAAATGACACCTGTGTGAAAGTGCATAACTGCAACCAATGTGGACACAGCCACACCCACATATGGCAAGCTAGCTTAATATTACAGTATATGGACTGTCTGATCAACACTATACTCATATGTGCCACTCACACACTAACCTTACATATACTGGGCTACTACACAGTGTGGTCCAATGCCTGTCTGTGGTATGGGACATGTGTGTGTTTGGCCCTACAAACATGTAAGCCAATAGAGTACCATACACTGGGGCAACATGTAACATCAGATAGAACAGGACCAAGAACAATGACATCTACCACAGTCTGTACACAAGCCAAGGTCCATCTTCGCAAAACACACACTGTCGACAATCACCATAATTACACAGATCCCAGTACTGTACACACAACCACAGAATGCCCAGGTTATGCCCTCAAATATAACCCCTACTATACATAACATGTTTAGCAGTCTGATATCTCACTGGCTTGTTATCAGATATGATGTCAATAAATAATGGTGTACAGAACATATGCACCTCTTACTGCATGTCATATGTACAAAGGTTGACAGAGTTGTGGCTGGAGGCACATATACAGAGCCAATATTGAGATGTTGTGGTGATAACCTCATACATTTACTGTTGTAACAGGGTTTATTGTGACGTATGTCCTATGAGGGATATGAAGTCAGTAACTCTCATGGCTGTCACCATGTATTGACTGCAATCCTCATACTATGCTTCTGCAGTTCTCAGATAGGTGCTCTGTGAGTAACACAAGAAACAAAAGGCACCACCCACTGCCCAGTCTGCAGATACCCCTACAGAAGGGGGTTTCCTCAAAAACATAGCACTGTCTTGACTGGTATTAGAACATGTAGACCGGCCATATCCACCCACACCCTGTTAAACCGACATTACACCAAATGCAGAATAGCAACACTTACATTCTGTAGGCATGTCAGGCATATCTGCCTCCTGTGTGTTGACCTGTTTCCACAGTGTATGTTGTTAGAGGTAAATCCCAAATCCATCTGTTATGCTGTTTGGCAAACACCAGATCTAGGTCCTGCTCATAGTGAATGAAAAAGCCCAACATCAACATGATGTTCCTAGATATTGGAGTGTATTTCCATGCAATTGACTATGGGAATGTTAGCACAGCTATTCCACATTCAATCAGCTGGAGGAAGCCTGCAAGTCATACAGAGGCCATCAGCTGATCATGGGCATCATTTTCAAAACACATGCTGCTGCCTAAGCAAAGCAGGTATAGTTCTCCACATCCACCAGAGAGGGAGTGAGAGAGACAGAGACAAAGTAAATCAGGGAAGGGGTGGGAGAGTAAAACCTAAGCATGTTTGTGTCACACACCTACCAGTACAGGGTTTCAAACCCCTGACTGACTATGTATTGCTATCACTTGTCTATGCAGTTATTGCATGCGCCACATAGCTTACATGCTGAAGAGCTGTCCAAACATATATGTGATGGTGAATGGCATCTACAACAGTGCTATGGTAGCAATACAGTAGGTGTAGTACACATGCCTGTCCACATGAACAGGTGTCAGAGTCAACACAGCCACACTCTCTCAGGGACTCACACACATTGACACACTTGACAGGGTCAGGAATACACTTCCTAACTAGTTAGTTTGCCACAATACAGTAATGTGCAGGTATCACATGCACCACAGGGGTTATCTGGAGGTTATATGGGCAAAGGGTATGTGAAGGTATCTGACATCAGACAGCATGCTTCAGTATGCCAATGGGGGTTGTGGTAAGTGTGAATGTGGTTGAAAGCATCATACACCCCACACACAGACATAGGGTTCCAGTAATGACATACATGTGTGCATTGCTTCACAAGTGTGCAGTGGTTGACTGTGCCAGAAGACTATAAAAGGCTAGGTGAAGGGTATACCTTGGCATCAGGCCACATGACAATGGTCTGCAGTGTGGCTCAGGAGTGTAGTGTTTGGATTGGCCCACACAGGTGGGTATTGTATTCACCATCCAGTCACCCAGGTAACTATTGTTTGTGGCCATTGTTGTGCAATGCTTGCCATGTATGTGTTCTTTAGTCCATGACATGGACACTGTCTGGGATGTGCACACATCCCACATGCATGTACAGTGACATGTGGAACTGTACCTGGGGTGTCTGGCCGATGTTGTATACACAGATTGTTATCATCAGATGTGCCTATCTTGGCCTCATGTGCTGGAAACTGGTAATGGACATCAGGTTGACCCTGCACCTACATTGATAGCATGATGCAGGTACTCCCAGATGTCAGTGGCATCTGTCCATACAGGGCATGTGCTTAAGGCATGGTATGGTCTTTGTGGGTCACATTTGATGGCACCGCAGGTGTTGCAGACGTCCAGTGGGGAACATAGTGAAGGCACACTGTCTGCATGTACATGCCTATTGTACTGTTGGACAGGGTGCCATGCCCTCTGTAGTCCCCTAAAATCACACCATGGTTACTATCTGTGGGTAATATGCAGGGTACTGCCAACATAGTGGTTCTTGCCTAGGCAAGTATATTTGTGTATGAGACATGGGTTGAGTGTGTTCTCTGTGTAATACAAAAGTTGCTATCTTTGTTCACCAGGCCTTGATGTCACATGTGGGGGTATGGATTTCCACCCCAGCCTCTCAGCTGTTTCACATCTGTTATCCTTGTAAGGTGGACATTCCGACATATAATAGGGCCATCATATCAGAAATTTGCAAAACCCACTCCACAATGAATCCAATTGTTACACACTCACAGCCACTTCCACACAGAATACGAATGACAACCACACCCACACACTTGCCATGTCTGGAATTAGAACTCATACCTAACTAGTTTATTACACTATAACATTACACAGTTACAGGACATACCACGGAGATTACTGGAGTACTCTTTCCCCAAAGGTATATTTCACTGGATATGACATCAGCAGGCTTGACAAAGAAGGTCATTGGAGGTTGTAGTGACTGTGAATGGCCTCAAAATTATTGCACCCTACACAGACAAAGAAACACACACACAAACATCCAGACTTGCCATGTGTGGGAACAGAACCCCTACCAAAGTACTATATCACATTACAGCATTACACTGTTATAGGAGGCAACATGAAGATTAGTGGGATACTTCTTTCCCAAAGGTATATTTCACAGTGAATGACATCAGAAGTCTTGCCAATGTAGGGCATTTGAATTGTAGTGAGTGTGACTAGCCTAAAAAGCATTGCTCCCTACACAGACAAAGAAACACACCTCCACACTTACCATATGTGGGAATAGAACCTCTACCAAAGTACAATATCACACTACAGCCTTACACTGTTATAGGATGCACCATGGAGATTACTGGGTTATTGCTTTCCCAAAGGTGTATTTCACAGTGAATGACATCAGCAGGCTTGCCAAAGTAGGGCATTTGAATTGAAGTGAATGTGACTAGCCTAAAAAGCATTGCTCTCTACACAGACAAAGAAACACACACACAAACCTCCACCCTTGCCATGTGTGGGAATAGAACCCCTACCAAAGTACTAGATTACACTATAACATTATGCTGTTATAGGATGCACCACAGAGACTATTGACTGATTTCTTTCCCAAAGATGTATTTCACAGTGAATGACAGCAGCAGGCTTGCCAAAGTAGGGCATTTGAATTGTAGTGAGTGTGACTAGCCTAAAAAGCATTGCTCCATACACAGGCAAAGAAACACACACACACAAACATCCACCTTTGCCATGTGTGTGAATAGAACCCCTACCAAAGTACTATATCACACTACAGCATTACACTGTTATAGGATGCACCACGGAGATTACTGCATCACTGCTTTCTCAAAGGTGTATTTCACAGTGAATGACATCAGCAGGCTTGCCAAAGTAGGGCATTTGAATTGTAGTGAGTGTGACTAGCTTAAAAAACATTGCTCCCTACACAGACAAAGAAACACACACACATCCACACGTGTGGGAATAGAACACCTACCAAATTACTGTATCACATTACATCATTATGCTGTAAAAGGACACACCACGGTGATTACAGGGCTATTTCTTTCCCAAAGGTGTATTGCACTGTGAATGGCAGCAGACTTGCCAAAGTAAGGCATTTGAATTTTAGTGAGTGTGACTAGTCTAAAAAACATTGCTCCCTACACAGACAGAGACACACACAAACAGTTGCCATGTCTGGGATTAAAACTCCTACCTAACTAGTTTACCACACTACAGCATTACACAGTTATAGGATGTGTCACAGAGATTACTGGGTTATTCTTTTCCTAAAGGTGTATTTCACAGTGAATGACATCAGCAGACTTGCCAAAGTAGGGCATTTGAATTGTAGTCAATTTGAATTGTAGTCAATGTGACTAGCCTAAAAACATTGCCCCCTACACAGACAGAGACACAAACACACACACAGTTGCCATGTCTGGGATTAGAACACATACCTAACCAGTTTATCACACTAGAGCATTCCACAGTTATAGGATGTGCCATGGAGATTACTGGGCAACTTTTTCCCAAAGGTTTATTTCACAGTGAATGACATCAGCAGGCATGCCAAAGTAGGGCATTTTAATTGTAATGAGTGTGACTAGCCTAAAAAGCATTGCCTCCTACACAGACAGAGACTCAAGCACAAACAGGTGCCATGTCTGGGATGAGAACTCCTATGTAACTAGTTTATTACACTACAGCATTATGCAGTTATAGGACAAGCCACCGAGATTACTGGGTTACTTGTTTCCCAAAGGTGTATTTCACAGTGAATGACATCAGCAGCCTTACCAAAGTAGGACATTTGAATTGTAGTGAGTGTGACTAGCCTAAAGAAAATTGCTCCCTACACAGACAGAAACACACACACACACACAGTTGCCATGCCTGGGATTAGAACTTCTACCTAACTAGTTTATCACACTAGAGCATTATGCAGTTATAGGACATGACATGGAGATTATCGGGCTACTTTTTCACAAAGGTGTATTTCACAGAGAATAACATCAGCAGGCTTGCCAAAGTAGGGCATTTGAATTGTAGTGAGTGTGACTAGCCTAAAAAGCATTACCCCCTACACAGACTGACACACATACACAGTTGATATGTCTGGGATTAGAACTCCTACCTAACTAGTTTATCACACTACAGCATTATGCAGTTGTAGGACGTGACACAGAGATTACTGGAATACTCCTTTCCCAAAGGTGTATTTCAAAGTGGATGACATCAGCAGGCTTGTCATAGTAGGGCTATGGGGAGGGCAGTGTGTGTGCATTGGCCATAACCCATTCATCCAGAGGTAGACACACCACATGTAGGCACATGCAGGTTTATATTCCGCAGGTACATGTATACATCTGCTAGATGACTACTGCCTTGTACAGTCATGTTGGACAGCTAGCACTTGCACCACAGAGTCTGTAATGCTGATGGATACCAGTGGCTAATTTCTACAGTGAGTGACATTTACACATCATGTGGTTGTAGCCATTTGGCTGTGTGTTGGGTGGGACAGGCCTCATGATGGAAAGCTCTTTGTCACTATCACTCTCTTCCACACATCTATGTATCTCACTTTTGGCATATTATAGTGTGTTGTCCTTGGATATATGTCAGTATTCTTATCCAATGTGTGTGCAAAGCATGACTGGTGCATACTGAGGAGTGTATGCACTAACATCTGCAACTGTTGGATATGTATGGTTCACTGTTGTTGGCAGATGGGCTTCATTTATTTGTGTGTGAGCATGCCCAGTATGACATTTCAGTATGTTGTTGTCTGACATTGCCTTTGTCTGACATTGCCTTCATTTCTCTATGTTTGTGAGCATGCCCAGTATGCTCTTCTGTATTGAATGTGTGGATCCATTCCAGGTAATTTGTACTCCAGTGCAGACCTTTGTGTTCTGTAGATCACTTAGCAATATGGGGTCAAAATGTGCAAGGGATAGTGTGTACTGTAGGCGATTGTGTCTGTGCTGCTTCTGCTACATGGTACTGGTGTTAGCAGAGATATTCGGACATATGTACTGTTATACACTGTAATGTTTTATGTCCTCAAGTACTGTCAGGTGGACATTCTTGCTCACCATGATGTCCTGGGGAACACAGGGTGAATGCAGTTGTGTCCAGTATTGTGGGCAAACTCCTACACATTCATGGAAAGATATGCCATTCTGGAGGGGGAGCTGCAGACACTTGCTGCTGCATCTATGTATCTAGTTCAGCACCTTGGTACAGTGCTGGCAGAGGTTCCCATACTTGTCATCCATTGACATGAGAGTATGGTTTTATCTTGCTGTGGCAATACCTCACAGCTGTACAAATTCACACAGGTTCCCCTGAGGCATGGGTCATAAGTCAGGACATTACCCCTATTGTGGTGTAAGGACAGGTTTGTAGCCAACCATTTTTGTGTTTGCAGCCAGGGCTAGTGTCTGCACATGGCTGTGTGTCGGACTTTACACATTCCATGCTGCCCATGCTCCCACCCGTCACCCATTATTCTATCCTCTTCCATACATTATGCATACATTCTCTGATACTTTCCCTAAAGTTACCACCTCATCACAGCTGTGTTTTGGTGTTGGTCCACAGTTCATGCAGTGGGACATGGTGGACATGCTACTGTGGTTTGTCCACATGGCCTTGCATATGGCTTACGTAGAGGGTGTTATGTTGTTATTTGGGTGTCCATGACATAACAAACACTGGCAGTGAGACACAGGCCTTTGGCACAGGCCTATAGCCCATTTGGTGGTGATGCAGGCCAGCTATAGCAGGCCATTGCATTCTGTCAGTCCTACAGTCCCAGACTGCCATACAGTACATTCCCCTTAGGTGATAGGGTAGGTGTGCTAGATGTTCATGCCAATACGTTTTATCAGTATTGATCAGGTGATTTGGATGCTGGCAGGGTGCTACTCACAGCTAGGGGCACCCCTGCATGGGACACCTACACTGCATGCTGCATTCTTTCACTATTGCTATACACAGGTGGGGGTCATATTGTACCCATTCCCAACAGCAGGGATACGACCAGAGAGGCACCTGTGGGTGGTGTTTGGGTGAGCTGGGTGCATGTGTGCTATGGACACTACTTACATCTGACTCACAGATATGCATGGGGCATTCCAGTTATGCTGGCTTGTGCAGGGACGGCAGCTGTTTCCCAATACATCAGTCCTATCACCTCTGTGATCTGCAAGTGTTCAGCTAGACAACATCGGTATTCCCTACTACAAGCCCAGATAATGTGATGCATACCTGTATGTACAGTTCTAAGGGTGTGTCCATTTCACAGTTGCACATTATATACTGTATGTCTAGGGCACTTTTCCCTGTGTACTGCTAGTATATCTAGCCCAACAACCATGCTATGTCCATCTTTCAGATGGTGACACATATTACCACCATACATTTATAATGGCTTACTGTTAGCATGTGTTATACTGGGGGGAATTGTCTTTGGCACTGCAGTTGTGAGGACTTGGCCCTGCCATCGGCAGTAGTGGGCAATGGCCACCACATCAAACCTCAACATGCATACATACTGACCACTCTCACACAATATGGAACACACACCAACCTCACACACACATACCTGCCTATTGCACAAATGCTACAATCTATCCTGCTACCTTGGCCACAGCTGGTCATCTGTGCTCCACTGGTATTATACCTACACGTATATGTTACTACATGTCTACATCAGATTGGGGGGAGGCACACCTGACTGTTACTGCATTTCTACATAGGATTTGGAGGGGCACATCTGACTGTTACAACGTGTGTACATCAGAATGGGAGGCACACCAGACCATTACTACATTTCTACATAGGTTTGGGGGGCACACCTGACTGTTACTACATTGCTACACAGGACTGGGGGGCACACCTGACTGTTACTACATTTCTGCATAGGATTAGGGGGACACACCTGACTGTTTCTACATTTCTACATAGGATTGGGGGGGCACACCTGACACTTGTACACATTTGCTATGACTGTACTGGTATGTCAGGTACTCCATTTCATTCTGTTTTCTAATCTCTCATGCTGACTAGAGGCATATCAGTGTACTACAGATCTTAAGTTTGATTGACTTTCATATTAGTTTCTGACTTCCTACACTTCAGAACTACATCCCACTGCCTGACCTGATGTAGTCTGTCTGTATAGGGCTGGGTGGGGGGGTTACCCATAGGCATCATTCAGAGGCCTTAGCACAGCCTTTGTTTGTGTTTGTCTACACCGGTCCTACTGGCTGAGACTGTTGTTGGGTATGTGAACCTCCCTGACTGGCATGTGTGTGTCATATGGACAGACATGTGGCCCAGCATATTTCCTGTGTAGTACTGGCTACTATGGTGACACCAGTATTTGTTATAGATCTCATGCTGCCACTATAGGTGTCTACTATCTGCTGGCATCCCATTCAGCCACCCGATTCCCTTGCATGCTCACATCCATTCCATAGATACAGGTAATAACACATACTACTCCAGTCAGCAAATGGTAAGGAGAGTGACTTACCTTGTAGGTGTGCCAGTATTGAGTATGGTGCTGGAGGGCTTCCTATGCTGGATGCACATAGTGCACTCCCTATACATGGTTGAGCACAGGTAGTGTAATGTTTGACATCCCTTTTACTGTATGTGCGAATCAGAGAGAGGTGTCATTCCCTGGGTCCCTCCTGTGTCAGTGTATGTGCTATGCATTGCCTCTTTGCCAAGGCCAGGGCATACTGGGCATGCCTCCTTCTGTCTACTGGGGCAGGCTCAGGTTGTTCCTCCTCCGAGTCACTCTGTGACTGTGCCGGCCCTGGCAATGGTGGGGGCTGTGTGGCCCTGCCCCATACTGTTCCTGCTGCAGCTGTTTCCACAGGATCATATTGTGTAGCATGGCACATACGATGACAATTAGAGTACATGTAATTGGGGAGTACTGCAAGGCTCCACTGGATGTGTCCAGGCACAGGAACCGTGACTAGAGCATCCCAAACACACGATCTAGTACAACTCTGGTCTGTGCATGTGCCTCATTATGGAGTTCTTGTTCGGGTGTTTGTGCATTTCTGATGGGTGTCATCAGCCATGGCTCAAGTGCATAACCAGCATCCCCCACTAGGTGACCATAAGGGATGTCCCCATTGGCAAACCTCTGGTAAAGCTGTGTCAGATGCCATATGTGGGAATCATGATAGCTTCCAGTGCAGCCAGCACACACATTCATTATAATGCCCTGGGCATCACACACAACCTGGCAGTTGATGGAGGGGAAGCCCTTGCAGTTGATGTAGACCCTACCCCGCTCACTGGGTGGTGCTTTGATGCATATGTATGTGAAGTCTATAGCACCCACTATCTCAGGGTATTCTGCTATTTGGTGGAAGAGATGCATATTGCTGGCCAAAGCCTCACGGGTGTTGAGGAAATATACACGCTCACTGGCATGTGCTGACATGGCATACAGGAACTGGTGGAGTACCCTGGATGCTGATACCTGTGAGATCTGCATGATATCCCCAGTTGGCTTTTGGAAGGTACCTGTAGTTAGTATTCTTAGGCCTACACATACCTTGGTATCCACTGGGATGGGTTCCCCTCTATTAGTTCTGTATGTGAGGAGTGGCCGGCACAGCTCAACAATGTAGTCCCTGTCCACCCTATAGTGCTTCACTATCTCCAGCTCATGCAGCCCCTGGTAGGTTACCCTGGGTCTGTACACTCTTCTCCGTCTTCTCACTGTGGGTTGTTCGACAGCATTCTCATCCCCACTGCCCTCAACCTCTTCCAGATTTTGTTGTATGATAGCTATTGCAGCCCCTATCATTTTGTTGATTTTGTCTGTTAAAATTCCCCCACTTGTATACACCGGTGGTGTAGAATATATGGGAAAAACCAGAGGGAAATGTGTTTGAATAGTTTATAGTAGTGTTCTGGGCTGGGCTGGGCTGCTGCCTGTGTAATTGGTTGATTCTGATACATTTCACCTGCCAGCTATGCTAGTTCTCTTAGATTACCTTCCTACTGCTATTTTCCCTTCCCATTGCCTTCCTGTTTAAGCCCGGGGTAGCGCCGTGCAAACGCAGTGCTCAAATGTGCACAGAGCTGCTATTTCCTGGTTTACTTTTTTTTCTTTTAAAACCCGGTGCGCACACCCGCTTAGGCAATGTAAAGAGTGCTAGGCAGCCTCAGACATACACCCTTGCTTAGCTCTGCTAAGCTAAGGGCAAACCAGAGCCACAGGGCTCCAGTCTGCTTGCAGTATCCTGACCCCCCTATGATGTTAGCTAACTCCAAGGCTTGCACCAAGCTTTTCCTGCTCTTACACTGTTGGGTGCTGACTAGCATGCAGGAGAAATCTGGGATTCAGTATCATTCCCCTCATTTGCATAGGATTGCCTGCTGATGCATAGTTACAGGTCCCACACTGAGCCTCCCCCCTTAGCAATCACTATTCACTGGCCATGTTGTCTTCTGCCTGCCATTGAGTATAATGGCAAAATAGTGATTTTGGTTAGAATGCTTATTTTAGGGTTTTTATTTTATTTTTTGCCCGATCCCATTTGCACGCCACTGCCCTATGCTTAAACAGCTGTGATCGGCTAAAAAAAATAAAAGTTAATTTTTTTTTTTTGCAACTATTTTCCATGCCAATAGCCATATATTTCTACATAATATCCACCCTTTATTTGGAGTTGTCATGGCTCCGTTTTGTAGTTTGCAGAAATGTACTAGGTTACTGGCCGAGTATATTTCTGCAGATTACACTAGTCCTGCATGCCCAGCTTCCAGCTTCCTGGATTGCAAATTCACCTCATTTACATGGATTTCATCTGCAAATGGTGTAATTTGCATGCAGGGGCTGAGTCCATGCAGGACTAGTGCAGGAGCGCTTGTGCACATACCTACAGCTTATTCCTGGATGGCACAGCATACATATTGCCTGCTGGAGCTCCTGCACTAGTCCTACACACCATGCAGGGCTTGCTAAATCCAGGGGAATGTCTACTGTAATAGTAAGGCTACGCTAAATTATTTAGCTATATCAAAATTTGATCCTTTGTCTCTGTTATCACTTCCTTCCCCTGTGTAACAAAACAGTTGACAAAAACTTCCTCTATTAACACTGCTTCATTAATTACACACTTATGATTATATTTTATAAATGCAATTAATGTCGTTACAATTGCAATTTCTTAACATGCTTGTAGGAAGCTTTTTGTCATTAGCATGTTTTGCTGGCCCTCTTACCCCCTTTATCCCATAGACTTTCCCTTTAGTATTTCTTTAAGACTTTCCTAAACATTGAAATGCTATAGGCTAAAATGAACATGCTACTCACTTTCAAAAAACATTGCTTTCATCTTAAAACTATTTTAAACTATATAGTCCTCCATGAGGGACTCGATTTCCTCATTTTTGTTTTACCAGATGTGATAAATGAACATTATCTCATACTAACTTATCAGTTTATGAATTCAGGCTGTTCCTACTTTTTTCCTGCATGCATTTCATGGAAATCCAAGTCCTACTGCTAGAGCAGAATAAAATGATTCATATTTGGCCTTATAGAATAGCCTGGGTTGATTTGGCTTTCCTCACTATTTATGGGAACCTGAATTGCTAGATCAGTTCATGCACACAAGATAACAGGTACCAAACAGTTTGGTTAGAGATAGATTTATAAAAGGTTTGGCCTTGAAAGCACATCTAACATGTAACATTATTAACATTTGTTTATTGACAATTACATGTTGAAAATAATTTTATAACAGAAGTAAAAAGATGTTTTAGTCACTAAAGTTCAGGGAATTAAATCAATGCTGCATTCCTTGTAGTATGTTTAAGTCACCTGTCACTATAATCCTACTAAATTAATATTACGTGATAGCACCTGAGTGAAAAATGTTCTTTTGAGTTCAAACTTGATGTAATGATTGTAACAGGTGGACTAATTGATTATGATGAGAATTTGCTGAACAACACAAAACCAAAACTGTTCCCAGGACAAAACCACGATCCAAAATAGTTGCACAATTATCTTCTTTATTGTAACACAATAAAATGGTTGAGCGCTTTCATCTAGAGAAATATAGTGTAGTATAAATAACATCTCAGTGGACCCTTTTATCTGCAAACAACACTTTTTTTTTGTGTTGTTTGCAGATAAAAGGGTCCACTGAGATGTTATTTATACTACACTATATTTCTCTGGTTTTATTTGCATATGGATACACAATGTGTATGTCACTTTAAAAATTTTTGGATTCTATTGAATAATTGATTAATAGGAACGTTCTGTTAACAGCAACGTTAGGTTATATAAAGTGATTGTAACCATTTTAAGGTATTCTGATGAAGTCATTTTTTACTGACTGACGAAAGCGCTTAATAAATTATTTTCTCAGCTCACAGTGCATCTCATGCCTTTTTATTTAGTTTGTTTTTCAATGTGAATTCCAAACTTCTGACTTCACTTAGCAGATGTAAACAAAATGTAGCCTCTGCACCAGTGTTAGATACTAATGCCTTGCGGCTGTGAATGATTACTCTGAGTGAAGCAAAACACAATAATGCACAGACACCCTTCCCTGAAGTGGTTGTGTCAGTGTGGATATACTTGTGACAATTTGGGAGAGATGGGCGAAGGCTGCCAGCTTAGTCAATAGAATTTGATATATAATTTTGGCATTTGTAAATAAATATAAAATACAGGCATGTTTCTTGAGTGCAAAAGAATAGTGTGAAATGTGGAACTGCAAAATATTTGACAAAATTGCACTCCACTGGCCCAGTGAAGCATGTTGTGACCCTTTCATGTTAGAATTTGGCTACAGTGCATCTGGATGAAGGTTTCATTCCCATTGTTTTAAGGCTAAAGTTTATGACCAGAATTTACATGTGGGAAGGTGCTTTATTGCTCTGGTTTCTGCTAGAATGTATATGTGAAATGCCTTGTATTGTTGTAAGTTTCTAAGCAGGTGTGAGATTGCTAAATAATGCAGTTTGTGGCCTGAGAACTCAGACCAGGTGTTAAGATGATGCAATATGAATACTGGGAAAAACTGGCAAAAATGATGTAATTTGGAGGGCCTTACAGACATGTTGTTAGTAATGTTTAAATACTATTTCTCACAAGAGACTAAGAGCATTTTGACTTTGGACATCTAACTCAGCACTCTGCCTTATGCTCACATGTAAGTTTTAGCACTGTGATTTCTTATAGGAATAGTTAAAGCTAGTAAAGATTAATTAGGTATTTTTATTTGAAATCAAACCTGTCCTACTGTATTATTTTAAGTTTCTGTGTGATCTCTGAACTCTTAGCTATCTCTGTGTTGTAGTAGTTTTGTCTTGTGTTTTAATTATTTATTATTAAATATTTTTAAAACCTTCTACATGTGGCTGGTTTATGTAGAGATACATTATGCTTTAGAGTACATTATATATTTATAGAGTTTACTGTCTAAGCCCTTCCAATAAGCCTAGACTGAATAGTCACATTACCATTGGATATTAATATTGCACAGTGATAATTGGACACCCTTTTAAGGGCCTTTTTGTAGCTGATGTTATTAGCTGCATGGTGGCAGGGATTACTACCATATGGTCTGGGTAAAGGGGCACAGCTGTAGAATCTATGTCAACCTTTTCCAGGAGTGTCTGTGAAGTTGTATAAATACTTATCTCAAAGCGTGTGTGTGTTGTGTCAGCTACTTGGCAGAGACACGAAGCACTGGTTGGACAGAGAGGGTACTGGAGGTTTTAGCTTTCCCAGCTAGGCTGGGACCTGGATCCTGTGGCTGTGCCGGTGGGATGTCTTATTGGGGACCTGGTGAGTGGGGGAGTGTTCAGCCCCAGACTATGATCTCTGTGTGCACTTAAGGGAAATTGTACTTTACTGTGTGTATTAGTTATCCTTTCCTCTCTTCTATGAGATGACCTCTCTGGTGTTGGTGGTGAGGATTGAGGCTCCTTGATTGCTGGGCCAGGGCACGGTCATTACAAATGGTGGCAGTGGTGTGATCTACTTCACATACTAATTGGCTTGTAGTGGTGTGGGTAGAGCAAATTCTGGTAGTTTACGTACAGCGATCTCTAAAAGTGTTTTGTACTCTAAAACAGTGTATACTCAGAGTTCGGATAACAATTGTTTTATTTCTTTTGTTAGTTTAGTGTTAGTCAGGGTGAGCAGGCAGCATGTCAGCAGAAGAGTATGTAAAGCTGACAAGAAGCCAGCTGGCGGAGATGTGCCAGACTAGGGGACTGGTGCATAGAAAACTGACTAAAGCAGACCTGATTGCAGCCTTGGTTACAGCTACATCAGAAAATAGCAGCCTGGAGGACAATCAGATAGACAGTGGAGATACAATATCCTCGGAGAATGGACAGCTCAACCTTTCTGCAGTGAACTTAAAAATCCAGCTGGAGCTAAATAGACTTGAGTTGGAGGCCAGGCATATGGAACTAGAAGCAGCCATGAAAATGAGGAGTCTATAAGCTGAGGAAAATTAACGGCAGTGGAGGCATGAGAGGGAAATGCTGACTCTTCGTAAGAATCATGGAGGTAATGGGGAAGGGAGTAACCGGACCCCATAAGCATAAAAAGTCAGTGAATTTATTCCACAGTTTAAAGAGGGGGATAATTTTGATAGCTTCATTCATATGTTTGAGCAGTTGGCCAAGGGCTCTGGGTACAGTTCCTGACCCGCTTACTCCATGGTAAAGCTTTAACTTCTTTAGCAAAAATGCATGACACTGTTTTGATTATACTGCTGTAAAAAGCCACTTGTTGGAATGTTTTAAGCTAACACCTGAAATGTATAGGAAAAAGTTTTGTGAGCATAGACGCAAGGCAGATGAAAATGTATGTGAATATGTTGCTGAACTGAGCACTTATTTTCATAGCTGGGTGAGTGGATGTCAGTTCACCACTTTTGAAGAGCTGGCAGACCTTTTGGTATGGGAACAAGCCCTTAGCGGATCTGGTTAGCTGATAGACAGTTTGCTACTTCAGTGGTATTTGGGAAGAAGGGAGACCTATACCTAGCAAGCAGGGCAGCCCTGCACAGCAAAGGGACCCCCAGTACTGCTCACAGGACTAAAGGAACCCATGGTGGGCAGCACAGACTTCCCAACAGAATCTGCCAGTAGCAGAAGAAGCTACTATTCCAGGTACACATCCAGGAGGTAGGGTTAAATGTTTTGAATGCAACCAATGGGACTTTGTGGCATACAGATGTCCATGGAGGCAAGATGGGGAACCAAAGGTGAGGAAGCCAGTAAGTGGGAAAGACAAAATGCCAACAGAAGGTTGTCTTTGGACAAAAAGGGTACCAAACTACCACCAGAGGTTATATCCTATTGTAGTGAATGGCAAAGAGGCCATTGCTAAGAGAGACACAGCCTCTGATATAACCATTGTAAAGCCTGCACTGGTTACAGAGGAGTTCTACTTGCCTGGGCAGTCTACTCCAGTCAGGGCTTTAGGAGCGATCCCTTTCCAAATACCTTTGGCTAGGGTTCACCTTGACTGGGAGGGTGGAAAAGGAAGCCAGCAAGTCGGTGTGCTTGAGGATATACCTGCAGATGTCCTGATAGGGAATGATTTTGATAGTGCAGTACCCTGTGTTTGTGCAGTTACACGCAATAAGGCTTGGAGACAAGCATGTAAGTCTGGTAGGCTGGGGGAGACCCAGACAGACTGCACACTTGCAGCCAGGATTGCTGAGGTGGTTACTTCAGGGAGGAAGCTGCTCTGTAGCAGTGAGACTGAAGGTGAGCCTCAGCTGCTTGTGGGTACTGATGGTCTCTTGGACAGAGTGACTGCAAAGGTAGAGGTGAGTAGTAGTACCCAGGCTGACAGTGAGGCACCGCTGTCAGAGGATGCCAGACTTCCTGTGGAAGGGGAGCTGGGAAGGGTTACAAGGAGAGACTTGAGACAGGCTCAGTTCTCAGACCCTACAATGCAAGGCCTGAGGCAGGTAGCTAGGGAGGCACCTGATTCTCAAGGGAAGGGGGAATCTGTATATTGGAACAAAGGGTTACTGCATAGAGAGTGGACCCCTGAGGGAGGGCTAGAAGGTGAGAGAGTACAGCAGTTGGTAGTGCCTAGAGCTTACCATCTGGTGCTTCTAGCCATAGCCCATGATATTCCCTTTGCAGGTCATATGGGCATAAAACATACAAAGAGGCATATTATGCAAAACTTCTATTGGCCTGGAATTTCCAGAGATGTAACAGGGTACTGCAGGTCCTGTGAGCATTGCCAAAAGGTAGGCAAGCAGGAGACAAGGTGAGAGCTCCTTTGATGCCTTTGCCTATGATTGAGGAGCCATTTCAGAAGGTAGCTATGGATATTGTGGGTCCTCTGAGTAACCCAAGTTCCACAGGGAAAAACTATATCCTAGTGATTGTAGATTATGTTGCACGATACCCTGAGGCAGTGGCTTTGTCCCCCACTGAGGCCAAGAAGGTGGCAAATGCTTTGCTAGAGATTTTCAGCAGGGTAGGTTTCTCAAAGGAAATACTGTCCAACAATGGTGCCAATTTTATGTCAGACCTGCTGGCTTGTTCATAGGTTCATAGGTTCATAGGTTCATACTAGGCTATCTGCCCAAGGGCATTTATAAGCCTAGCGTTTGAATAAAAACTATGCCTATCATTTTTCTGTGCCTCTGTCAAGCAGTGACACTGAAGTAATCCCTGGGGTATATCTGCGATCTCCCATCCATTGGTCAAGATTCCTCTTGAACAAGGCCAGATTTTGTTCCACAGCATAGGAGTCTCTGGGTGATGAATCTGTCCCTCCAGCACGTTCTATTTATAACCGTGTCAAGGTTTAAGTCTCCCCTTGTGGTTCTGAGGGATCTAGATTTTTGAGGTGAAGCATATTCATCAAATCTGGGTTTCACATGGCCTTATATGTCAGGCACAGGTCACCTCTGCACAAGCGGTATGAGACTGAATAAACCTGGAGTTCTTTCAGTCGGGCAGCATAAGACATATTTTTGAGACCCTTTATCGTTTTGGTGAGGAACTTTTGGGGCCTTTCAAGCTGGATCAGGTGTGTGGTCAGATACATTGGGCATTGTACTCAATCATAGGTCTAATGAGTGATGAGTACAGGGGGGCGACCTCCCTTGATCTAGATGTAAATCCCTTCATGATCAGTATAGAAGGTTTTCCTAACTACTTTAGCAACATGAGTGTCAAACGAAAGACTACTGTCAACTTGGGTCCCCAGATCCCTGATGACTTTTCTGTGCTCAGTGGATTGTCACCTATATGGTAGCTAGGGTAACCTTGTTTTCCTGAAGGGTATGACTATGCATTTTTGGCGTTTAACTTCAGGCCATGGCTCTGGCACCAGTTATCCATTTCTGTGAGGCCCTTCTGGAGGATATCTGTGTCAGATGTGAGTTTGCAGTCATCTGCAAACTTTGTCAGCCATAACCCTCCTGTGTTTGCTTGTACTTCAGAAAAGTAGATGCCGAACAAGAGTGGACCCAGGACTGAGCCCTGTGGGACACCACTTGTGACAGGCTTTGAGTCTGACATGGCTCCAGCAACTCTGACCCTGTGGGTTCTGTCACTTAGCCAGTTTGCAACCCATCTTGTCATCAATGGCCTTGGTGACTGTCTCGAAAAAGTCAACCAAGTTTAAGAGGCAGGATCTGCCTTTGACAAAGCCAAACTGGGTTGGATCCAAAGTCTGCAAGTTCCCTATGTCTTTATTTATGAGTTCCATTATGATCCTCTCCATGGCTTTGCAGATAAGGCTTAATTTCCAGGGTCTGTGGAGGCACCGCCTTATGAAGTGGGACCACAGATCCTGAGGTGAGGCTAAGATTAAACAGCTGTCCTAACTGTGGGTTTAATTCCTCGTTGAGTTCATGAAGCACACAGGGGACACCATCCGTCCCATGGATGCTGTGTTTTTGCCTTAGTGAGGCAGTTCTCACCTGGGCGTTGGAGATGTTTGGGGCTACAATCCTCTGGAATAGATATCTCTGCACTGAACCTGTCAGCCAGTATGTTAGCAATGTGTGTAGGTTCAGTAATTTTCACATCATTTTGAACTAATTCTGAGCATATCTGGGAGTTTCCTCCTAGGTTTCTAACATAGCTAAAGAAGGCCTTATGATTGTCTTTAGAGTCCTTGGCGATTTTTCTCTCAAAATTTGCCTTGGATGATTTTATGAGAGCTCTTAGTTTTTTACTTATAATGATCAAAGGTGTCTTACCTTTCAAGGATTTTGCTCTATCTTGTAGTAGCTTCCTCCTTTTGTTGTAGAGCTTGTTTATGGCTGGGGTCCACCAGACTGGACGCTTGCCTTTGGTACAGAGAGTCTTAGTTTTGTTTGGGATTGCCTGATCCATGCAGTCCTGTAGGTGCTGGTAGAAGGCATTTGTAAGTGATTCAGCGGTTTGAGTAATGTTTACCACTGGCTCAGGGGCCTTAAAGGAGACCACACTAGTTTTTAGAAGTGTGAGAAGTTTTTCACTGTGGTCTTTTTTGTTTCAGGGGATGAGGACCTCCAGCAAGATTAGTTTATGATCTGATCTCACCAGTGAGGGGTATACTTCCGGTGTTGAAGCACATGAAGACCACCCCCTACCATCCCCAGACTACCAGTCTTGTTGAGAGGTTAAACTCTACAATCGAGTCCATGCTATGGGCATTTGCAGATCAGTTTAAGAGGGAGTGGGACAGATATTTGCTACATCTGTTTGCTTACAGAGAGATTCCCCAGGAATCCACAAGTTTTTCACCCTTTGAGTTGCTGTATGGGCATAGGGTGAGGGGGACCTCTAGATTTAATTAAAGATGAGTGGGAAGGTGAGTGTGAGTCTCACAAGGAGTCTGTTATGGCATATGTCCTGAACCTCAGGACAAGGCTCAGGAGAACCTGGCAGAAGCCCAACAACAGAAAAAGGTGTTGTATGACAGGAATGCTCGAGCTAGAGTGTATGATGTAGGGCAGCAGGTGATGGCTCTCATTCCTGTCAGACACAACAAGTTGCAAGCAGCTTCAGAGGGACCCTACAAGGTGGTAAGAAAGGTAAGTGATGTTAACTACATGGTGGAAGTGCTAAGCAGACTGCAGGGGCACAAATTGTACCATGTTAACATGATGAAACCTTATCATGATAGGTAGGCCCTTGTGCTTAGCATTTGCAGTGGATTGCAGGAGAAGTTGAGGGAGATCTGGGGACTGATCTCCTCAGTGAGGCTCAGGCTGACACCTTAGTGGAAGGGGTAGCAATGTTCCAGCAGCTATCTCCTACCCAGGTTCGAGAAATCTGAGCAGTGTTGCAGGAGTTTGGGGGCATGTTCACCAGGAAACCAGGGAGCACCCACCTGGTGCAGCACCAGGTGGATACAGGACCTCAAAGGCCTATCAGGCAGGCCCCTTATAGGGTGCCTGAGAGAGTCAAACAGACTCTGAGGGAAGAGGTACAGGTGATGTTGTAACTAGGGGTGATTCAAGAGTCCAAGAGTCCCTGACCTCACCAGTAGTGCTGGTGCCAAAGAGAGATAGCAGCACCAGGTTCTGTGTGGGTTACAGGAAATTAAATAGTCACACAGAGTCAGATGCTTACCCTATGCCTAGGACAGATGAGGCCCTAGCGCAGCTGGGTGGGGCTAAGTATCTTACAGCCATTGATCTTACCAAGGGTTACTGGCAGGTGCGCTTGACTCCCAGTGCTAGAGAGAAGTCAGCCTTTGTGACTCCTTTTGGCTTGTATGAGTTCACAGAGATGCCCTTTGGGATGAAGAATGCCCCAGTGACTTTCCAGAGGCTAGTAGATCATATCTTAGCAGAAGCAGGAGGGTTTGCCCTTGTTTACATGGATGATATTGCTATCTACAGCTATTCCTGGCAAGAGCACCTTCAGCATGTCAGGGAGGTGCTGGGTAGACTACAGAGGGCAGGGTTGACCATTAAGCCGAGCAAATGTCAGGTGGGTATGGCAGAGGTCTACTACATGGGACATAGAGTGGGGAGTGGTAAGATAAGGCCAGAACCTGCCAAATTGGAAGCCCTTCAGGCATGGCTTGCATCTGTTACCAAAAACCAGGTGAGGGCATTCTTGGGGACAGCAGGGTACTACAGAAAGTTCGTTCCCAATTATAGTACCATAGCTGCTCCCCTCACAGACCTTACAAGGAAGAGCAGGCCAGATAAGGTAGTGTGGACCCCAGTATGTGAGTAGGCATTTCAGAAGCTTAAGGAAGCTTTGGGAGACCCCCTGTGTTAGCCAGTCCAGACTATAGAAAATAATTTGTTGTGCAGGTGGATGCTTCAAACTATGGGGTAGGGACTGTACTTAGCCAGATTTCTTAAGAGGGAGAAGAGAACCCAGTGGTTTATCTCAGTTGTAGGCTCCAACCCAGGGAGGAATGCTATGCAGTGGTAGAAAAGGAATGTCTAGCCATAGTGTGGGCACTACAAAAACTTCAGCCTTATCTGTATGGAAGAAAATTCACTGTGATGACAGACCACAACCCTCTAACATGGTAAAACAGAGCCAGTCAGCAAAATGTCAAGTTGCTAATATGGAGTCTGGGGTTGCAAGCATATGATATGTCAATACAGCACCGCAGTGGGAGTAGCAATGCCATTGCAGATGGGGTCTCAAGACAGGGAATGCGGTAAGGTACACCCAGATAGACCTGACACTCTCAAGCGATGTTTCTTAAGGGGCACTTGAAAAGCTTGCTTGAGTTCCCGGGGGGGTGGGTGTGACCATTAGGGACAGATGGGTGAAGGCTGCCAGCCTAATCAAATAGAATTTGATATATAATTCTGACATTTGTAAATAAATGTAAAATATAGGCATGTTTCTTGAGTGTAAAAGAATAGTGTGAAATGTGGAACTGCAAAATATGTGACAACATTGCACTCCACTGGCCCAGTGAAGCATGTTGTGACCCTTTCATGCTAGAATTCAGCTCCAGTGCATCTGGATGAAGGTTTCATGCCCACTGTTTTAAGGCTAAAGTTTATGACCAGAATTTACATGTGGAAGGTGCTTTACTGCTCTGGTTTCTGCTAGAATGTATATGTGAAATTCCTTGTATTGTTGTAAGTTTCTGAGCAGATGTTAGATTGCTAAATAGAGCAGTTTGTGGCCTGACAACTCAGACCAGGTGTTTAAGATGATGCAATATGAATACTGGGAAAAACTAAGTGTTAAAAATGATGTAATTTGGGAGGGCCTTACAGACATGTTGTTAGTAATGTTTAAATACTATTCCTCACTAGAGACTAAGAGCATTTTGACTTTGGACATCTAACTCAGCACTCTGCCTTATGCTCACATGTACGTTGTAGCACTGTGATTTATTGTAGGAATAGTTAAAGCTAGTAAACATTAATTAGGTATTTTTCTTTGAAATCAGAGCTGTCCTACTGTATTATTTTAAGTTTCTGTGTGATCTCTGAACTCTTAGCTATCTCTGTGGTAGTTTTGTCTTGTGTTTTATTTATTATTAAATATTTTTAAAACCTTCTACCTGTGGCTGGTTTATGTAGAGGTAAATTATGCTTTAAAGTACATTATATATTTATAGAGTTTACTGTCTAAGCCCTTCCAATAATCTTAGACTGAATAGTCACATTAGCATTGGATATTAATATTGCACAGTAATAATTGGACACCCTTTTAAGGGCCTTTTAGTAGCTGATATTATTAGCTTGGTGATGGCAGGAATTACTACCGTATGGTCTGGGTAAAGGGGCACAGCTGAAGAATCTGTGTCAGCCTTTCCCAGGAGTGTCTATGAAGTTGTATAAATACTTATCCCAAAGTGTGTGTGTGTGTGTGTGTTGTGTCAGCTACTTGGCAGGGACACAAAGCACTGGTTGGACAGAGAGGGTACTGGAGGTTTTAACTTGTCCAGCTAGGCTGGGACCTGGACCTTGTTGTTGTGCTGGTGGGGAGTCTTATTGGGGACCTGGTGAGTGGGGGAGAGGCCAGACCCAGACTGATTGTGATCTCTGTGTACACTTAAGGGAAATTGTACTTTACTGTGTGTATTAGTTATCCTTTCCTCTCTTCTATGAGATGACCTCTCTGGTGTTGGTGGTGAGGATTGAGGCTCCTTGATTGCTGGGCCAGGGCACGGTCGTCACAATACTTATAAAGTTTGGAACGAACTTCAGTGAGCTTTTAAACAAAACCGTATAACTCACATGTATATTTATTTTGCATAGTAGCACTTTTTCCTGCCTTTGCTGAAAACTGTTTTTCACAGTCATGCATTTGTATCACAACTTGAAAAAAAAATGAGAGGATATGTAATAGATACTGCATGTCTGATAGTAAATCAGAGATAAGGGAAAGATTCCCAGATTACAAAGAAAAGGAAAAGCTGCAGTTTTGCAAATATACTCAAAAATATGGTGTGATCACTCATTACACTAAATATGTTATCTACACATATATAATCAAATGAGATTGTCCAACTTTACAAATTGTTTAGTACAGGATATGATATGTGAATTGCTTGTATGCACATGATTTGAGCAGTATCACAAAGCTGTGTCTCTGGCAAAGAGAGATGACCCACTACATCTGTGTTGTGTAAGTGCAATAGTCTTATGGTTCAAGTCTAGAGCCATCTCATTATTTTACCTCTGTTTCCTTTTTTATCTTTTTTATTTTTATTTATTTTTATTGATTTATTTACTTATTTATTTATTTATTTATTTTCCTTTACCATACATGTGGCATATCACAAACGTGGTTCACTGCTTAAAGAAAAAGTGAAAAATTTAATTTCAGTCACCTTATAAAATGCAAACATGCTTAGCAGCATTGTGCAGTGGTCAGCTGGATGGATAGTAATGACTGCAGAATTTCCACCTGTCAGCTGTCTGTCTCTGTAGCACAAGGTGTAAATACTTTGAGGTAAAAAGAGAGAATAGAATTAAAGCAGGGTTCATAGCTTCATACTAGGCTATCTGCCCTGGGGCATTTATAAGCCTAGCCAGAGTGTGATTGGCTTTCATCACCCTTTGATTTTGAGTTTACTGTGCCCTTTTTAAGGTTAGTTTACTGTGCCTCTCTCTAGTAGTGACACAGAAGTAATCCCCAGGGTAAACCTATGATCCCCCATCCACTCATCAAGATTCCTCTTGAAGAGAGTCAGTGAGGCGCTCTGCCTGACATGGACTGGGATTCTATTCCAGAGCAAAGGGAGCCTCTGGGTTATGAATCTGTCCCTCCAGCATGTCCTATTTATTTCTGTGCTGAGGTTCAAGGCCCTTGAGCTCGTGGCTCTAAGGGATTTGGATTTTTTGAGGTGGAGCATGTCCATTAATTCTGGGTTGGATATAGCTTTATATGTCAGGCATAGATCGCCTATACAACTGAGTAGAGCTGGAGTTTCTTTAACTGAGCAGCATATGGCATCTGTTTGAGTCCCTTGATCCTCTTTGCGAGGTACTTTTGGGGTCTTTCTAGTTGCTGCAGGTGTCGGGTAAGGTACATTCCAAATGGGGCATTGTATTCTATTATGGGCCGGATGAGGGATGAATAAAGGGGCACGATGACCTCCCTTGATCTAGATGTGAATCCTTTCATGATAAGGTGGGCTATATAGAAGGTCCTTCTAACCACTTTGGCAATGTGTTTGTTGAAGGAGAGATTGCTATCAACTTGGGTTCCCAGATCCCTAATTACTTCCTCCATACTTAATGGGTTACCACCTATATGGTAATTTGTGGGCGCTTTGTTTTTGCCAAAGGGTATGACTATACACTTTTTGGCATTTAGCTTTAGGCCATGGCTCTGGCACCAGTTATCCGTCTCTGTGAGACCTTTTTGAAGAATGCTCATGTCAGCTGGAGAGTCAATTATGGCACCCAGTTTGCAGTCATCTGTGAACTTGGTCAGCCACAGTCCTCCCGTGTTAGCCTGTACCTTGGAAAAATATATACCAAACAAGAGAGGTCCCAGGACTGAGCCTTGTGGGACACCACTTGTAACTGGTTTCGAGTCTGACATGGCTCCAGCAATTCTGACTCTGTGGGTTCTGTCTTTGAGCCAGTTTGCGATCCATCTTGTGACATAGGGGTTTATATTTAAGCTGGATAACTTATCTATGATGCCTGAGTGGGGTATTGTGTCAAATTCTTTTGCGAGGTCCAGGTAGGCTGTGTGGACTACCTTCCCTTCATCTATGGCCTTGGTGACTGTTTCAAAGAAGTTGACCAGGTTCAAGAGGCAGGATCTGCCCTTGACAAAGCCGAATTGGGTAGGCTCTAGTGTCTGTAGGTCCCCAATGTCTTTGTTTATGAGTTCCATGATGATCCTTTCCATAGCCTTGCAGACTAGGCTAGTCAGGCTTATGGGGCAATAGTTTCCAGGGTCCGTAGAGGCACCACCTTTGTGGAGTGGGACCACTGTTGCTGTACGCCATTCTTTGGGTACATATCCTGTAGTAAGGCTGAGATTGTACAGCAGTTTTACGTGAGGGTTTAGTTCTGCTTGGAGTTCATGTAGGACGCAACCCGGGACACCGTCTGGTCCCATTGATGCAGTGTTTTTTGCTTTGGAGAGGGCGGTTTTCACCTGAGCATCTGAGATGTTAGGGAGGCAGCACTCTGTTGGGATAGATACTTGCTGTTTTGGGTGGGAGGGGGGGAGAAGTTTGCACTAAACCTGTCTGCCAGGATGTTGGCAATGTCTGTGGGTTCAGTGTATTTTTTGTCATTTTGGATCAACTCTGAGCATATCTGGGAGTTGCATCCCAGGTTCCTAACATAACTAAAAAAAGCCTTGTGATTATCTTTAGTGTCCTGTGCAATTTTTCTCTCGAAGCTGGCCTTGGAGGGTTTTATGGGGGATCGTAGTTTTTTGCTAGTACTGATCAGAGATGCCTTCCCTTTTAGGGATTTTGCTCTATCATGTAGTAGCTTCCTCCTTCTGTTGTACAGCTTATTTATGGCTGGGGTCCACCAGACTGGATGCCTGCCTTTGGAAGATTGGGTCTTGGTTTTGTTTGGGATAGCATGATCCATGCATTCCTGGAGGTGTCCATAGAATGCGTTTATATAGGATTCTGCAGTTTGGGCCATAGTTTTCACTGGCCTGGGGGACTTGAAGGATTCTACCTCGGTTTTGAGAAGTGTGAAGTTCGCTTTTGAGAAGTTTTTCACTGTGGTTTTCTGGGCTGGGGTTGGGGACAGGATGTGGATATCCAGTGAGATTAATTTATAGTCTGATCTCACCTCTGAGGGGTATACCTCTGGTTTGGAGCATAGAGTCCCCATGTTGGTAATGATCAGGTCAAGTATGTTTTCCCCTCTTGTGGGAGTGGTGACTAGTTGTTCCATAGCATTTGAGTTTATAAATTCCAGGAACCTTTGGGCTCGGGTGTTGGGGCTTGAGTAATGGTCCCAGTCTATGTTTGGGTAGTTGAAGTCACCCAATATAATGGTGTTTGGAGAGATCTTCATATTCTCCAGTGTTTTCAGGAAAGCTGAGTGGGATTCCTGATTTTGAGAGGGTGGTCTGTAACATGCTACAAACTGAAAAGCGGTTTTGTCCATTGTTAGTTGCACATGGATGGTCTCCAATGCTTCATGCGATGCCACTAACCTGGAGGTGTGGGTATCTTTGATAAATATGGATACTCCCCCTCCTTTTGTGGTTCGGTCCAAGTTTTAGGGCCAAAAAACATGATATGAGGTATAAACTGGTAGTGCTGGGGTGCTCTCTGGAGCCTTGAACCAGGTTTCTGTCACTGCACAGATATCGATGTTCTCCATACTGAGGAGGGCTTTGAGTGCGTGCATCTTGAGGTTTAGACTTCTGGCGTTTAGCAGCATTACCCTTAGTTTCTTATTTATTGTGTTGTCTATGGAGATGGGTTTGTCTTTTGAGCCTTGCCTAAAAAAGGCACTATGGGGGTGGCAAGAGCGTTCGCCAATATCCAAAAGCCCAGGGGTGACAGGTGCAAGCCATCCCTAGCGAAGCAACATGGCTTGTCGAGCATGTCATCCCAGGCTGACAGACAATGGATCCCCTTTGAATAACACCAACATTTTAGCCAATTGTTAAAATCGATCATTTTGTCTTTATACTGTGACATCATTCTAGGTGAGGGTAAGATGCTGCTCAAGGTCAGGGTCATACCAGCCTGGGCTACATGATCAGAGAGCTCCTCTATGTCTCTTTTCATGTAGTTGAGGGAGGTACGTCTCAGGTCATTCACACCAGCATGGACAATGACTGAGTCATATTTGTACTTGCTTTGGAGTGACCTGAGTGCTTGCGTTATGTGACAGATTCTAGCACCTGACTGGCAGCTCACTGTGACCTTCTCTTTGTTCAGCCTGGTGAGCGGGACGTCAGTGTGTCTGACTATAGAATCACCTATTACGAGTGCATCAGGTGTGTTATTTAGCCTTAAGGGCTGTGACTGTTTGGCACACTGGCTTTGTGAGCTATGCGTTGCACGTGTTTTGATTTGGGGTAGCATTTGCTTGGATGTCTGCTTTGGAGGTCTCTGCTGCTTAGGCAGATTTTTATTTAGAGCCTCCAAGGATGTTTTTGTGTGTTTATGTGTTTGGTATGTTGTTGTGGTAGGACTATGTGAAACTGGATTTGTGTTGTGTGAGGTTACCTTCTCCTCCTGACTGGTTACACCAGTTCTGAGTTGAGAGAGTTCAGCCACCAGTTTGGCTTTATGTTTGCATCTCTCACATATATTTGAACCTGTTTGGAGGAGGAGAGGGTTGTCCGTGTACATGAGACAGTTGTAACATTGCCTCAAGATTCCCAGATTCACCAGCTGGACTGGAGAGGAAACCATTAGCTGACCTTTGGACATGCTAGAATAGTATAGGGAACTCCTTTATCACTGAATCAAAAAGGACCAATAGGGGTCAAGGTAATTGTAGAGAGTAAATGAGGATGTAGTGCTTTTAGTTTACTAGTGCTAAATTGTAAGATTGCTTATTTGGGCAAGTGCAGGGCCTTAGATTGAGAGTAGGGTGTTTAACTTGAGAGATAGAGCAGTTCTAAGGGAAAAAGTGAAGAGCAGACTTTGTGGAGCCGGGAATAGTTTAAACCCGATTAACCGGCACTGCCCAATGCTGGGCTACGCACAATCATGCAAAGCCCCGCTAAAGTGGGTTTTTATGCAGGGAACTTTAAACAGCTAGAAATGGCCCAAAATGGCCAATTAACTACAAGATTCTAGTGCTGAGGTCACTCCTTCAGGGACAGATAGGCTGCTCAAGGCTCCCCACTCCCACTGGTGAGCAAAGAAACTTCCTTCTATCCCAGTAAGGAAATGGGCAACACAGGAACTATTCAAAAGTCCAGAATACAGCAAAGCCTGTATAAGGGACTATTCTAGGTTAGGAAAGGCGGGAAACAAGGATAGTTTTTTTTTTTCTTTTTTCACAAAAACAGCAGGAGAGTACAGTAAATCCAATACACAGGCTAGCGCACTTGAGTGGGCAGCCTCAACAGTTAAATGCAAACAAACAAACTTTAAAAAGTGCAGGTATTGTAAAAACACAGAAAACAGGCTTAGAGCAAGTAAATCATCAGTTTAAACTCGCTTTTCGGTGAGGAAGGACGATCGCACAGGTAGTAACAGAAAAAGTATACTTAAATCTTGGAAGCGGTCACTCTTTTCGTTTCTCTGCTCCTAGCACCACTCTGCAGGACCACGAGGAGCTGTTGCTGAGTAGGATAAGCGAAAAAACACGCCAAAGCGGGTTTTTATGCAGGGAACTTCAAAGAGCTAGAAATGGCCCAAAACGGCCAATTACTACAAGATTCTTGTGCTGAGGTCACTCCTTCAGGGACAGATAGGCTGCTCAAAGCTCCCCACTCCCACTGGTGAGCAAAGAAAATTCCTTCTATCCAAGTAAGGAAATGGGCAACACAGGAACTATTCAAAAGTCCAGAATACAGGAAAGCCTGTATAAGGGACTATTCTAGGTTAGGAAAGGAGAGAAACAAGGATATTGTTTTTTTTTTTTTTCTTTTTTTCACAAAAACAGCAGGAGAAGTACAGTAAATTCAATACACAGGCTAGTGCACTTGAGTGGGCAGCCTCAAAAGTTAAATGCAAACAAACAAACTTTAAAAAGTGCAGGTATTATAAAAACACAGAAAACAGGCTTAGAGCAAGTAAATCAGCAGTTTAAATTCGCTTTTCGGCGAGGAAGGACGGTCACACAGGTAGTAACAGAAAAAATTATACTTAAATCTTGGAAGCAGTCACTCTTTTCATTTCTCTGCTGCTAGCACAACTCTGCAGGACCACGAGGAGCTGTTGCTGAGTAGGAACAAGCAAAAAACCACGCCAAAGTGGGTTTTTATACGGGGAACTTTAAAGAGCTAGAAATTTGCCCAAAACGGCCAATTAACTACAAGATTCTTGTGCTGAGGTCACTCCTCCAGGGACAGATAGGCTGCTCAAAGCTCCCCACTCCCACTGATGAACAAAGAAGCTACCCTCTATCCAAGTAATGAAATGGGCAACACAGGGACTATTCAAAAGTCCAGAATACAGCAATGCCTGTACAAGGGACTATTCTAGGTCAGGAAAGGTGGGAAACAAGGATATTTTTTTTTCTTTTTTTTCAGAAAAACAGCAGGAAAAGCACAGTAAATTCTAAACACAGGCTAGCGCACTTGAGTGGGCAGCCTCAACAGTTAAATTTAAACAAACAAACTTTTACAAGTGCAGGTATGAGAAAACACAAAAAACAGGCTTAAAACAGGTAAATCAGCAGTTTAAACTCGCTTTTCGGTGAGGAAAGACAGTTGCACAGGTAATAACAGTAAATTATACTTAAATCTTGAAAGCAGTCACTCTTTTCATTTCTCTGCTGCTAGCACCACTCTGCAGGACCACGAGGAGCTGTTGCTGAGTAGGATAAGCCTAGGCTAAGGCTAAGGTTTTAATCTAACAGTAAATATTTTAGTGAAGGTGGTCATAATGAGCATTTACACAACTAATATGTGTTCGCTATTGCCTTGTCTATGCTTGCGTTGCCTACCTGTGTGCAAACATGGTTCACCATGTAATGAAAAATGTAATTTGGTTTGCCTTCCTTTGTGCAAACATGCTCAGTGTCAATGCAAGGCTATTAGACTCTGGACAGTACTGACTGTGGAAAATACACATGCAACCTACTTGCCCTGTGGTACCAGATATAAATGCAGTGGTTTTATAACCACCACACAGGTAAGCCAGGGTTCAAATCCAGCAGATGCCACTTTTTAGTAAGGGTGACCCACTGTTATTGCTCACAAAACTTTAATTACAAAAGTAATAATTCATAACAATAGCTATGCATAGCAGGTTGATTGACAGAAAGGTATCATTACTGCTTGCACAGACATACTTTTGTAGTTATTATAGCTCATTAATGACTGACATATGAACCCCATTTGACTATATGTGTAAATGGTTTAGTATGACAGTGATGATTGCATATCTCTAATGGACACAGTAGTTTACTGGCAATCATCTGCATCCCTCCCATAACCAATTTATACATGTAAAACAGAATGTATTGTGAGGTATGTGTGATAACTCCAAACTCTATCACTAAAGTCATGCAAGTCTATCTATTTTCAGCATTTTGTCAGGCAACAGCCTTGCATCACAGCTGAGAATGCATGAGCCAGGACCTTTTAATGTTACACATATACAGGCCTAATTGAAGTATAGCACCAGTCACTCTTTAAGCTTTATATCTTTAATGACCATTGCTGACAAACACTTCTGTGGCAATAAGGAATAATCACCTGTGTAGAAATGTATGCATTCTCTTTTACATAGGTTTAAATCCCACCTTGTAAAAATGACTATTAGCAGTGTTTTAATCCCAACAAAATATGTGCCAAATCATCCCACTGATCCTCCAAAATTAAGGCTGGAAAGTCAAGCCATTGAGTATTTCAGTGTTGACCACTGGACAAAGTGTGACCAGGTATAGCATCACTTATGCCAAAGATCACTGCCAAGTTTCATATCATTATTGCTGTTTCATAAACTCCCTTCCTCTTTGTTTGGCAATGCCTCTCTTTGCTTACCATTGTGCAAATGTGGCTGGCATGGTTGTCTGGTTTGCATACTGGTCTTAAAACATGGGATCACAATTTGTCAGGAAACAATTGCTAGTGTTGTTGGAGGACTACTGCAGACATGGCAGGTAATGGGAATGATAGTGACAAATTCAGGACACAGAGGTTGGGTGTGGAGGAGTCCAAAATCTTTGTTGCATTTCTTGTCAAGTGCTACAGCTGGAGGCTGCTGCAGGGGGACTATACTGGGTCACAGTAGAAGGCTTAGATTTGGAACAGCCTAGCCAAGGCTGTCTCCAGTGCATCTGGTATACTAAGTATGGGGGAGCAGTGTAGGCACCACTACAGTGACCTTAACAGACACGCGGAGGTGCAACTTGACCAGTGGCTGGATAAGTTCAGAACTGCTAACACCCCCCAGGTGTGTCAGTATACAGATCAAGTAAATATAAATGATATGTAATGGTGTAGATAGCCAAGACTGGTATGCATAATGCTTTTGTGCCTCTTCTTCTCATATTCTCTGCTTTACAGATGTAGAGGAAATCACATCGAAAAGGGAGGCACATCCTGATAGACTGGCAAGATTCAGAGAGGTAAGAGTATGTATGCAGCATGGCTGACCCTGATTGTATTAATATTGTAATTCTGCAGAGCAGTAGCAGCATCAGCATGCGTAGCTTAACTGTAACAGCAAGCATGCATGCTTTCATCTGTACCTGTTGGTGATTGATTTAGACATATGAAGTATTGTATTCAGATTACGTGGGTTCAATACCCACTACTTACCTATAGATTCACATTCAAACAATATTCTTTTTTTTATAGTTTAAATGTAGAAATATTGGCTTTAATGCCATGCTGTTAACCTACTCTGTAATATCTTTCAAAGCATTTATGGAATATGAGCATAGTTCAAGCATTATTTGTAACAATTCGCTATAATGTTTGGGAATATGAAAGCTCTGTAGCTAAGATAATAATAAATGGCTATTCACAGTAATAAAGAAGAGATGTGATATATCATGTCTCTAATCATCTCTTTTCTTTTTTGTCTCACCCTACATATTATCTCTTTCTCTCTTTTTATTTATTTATTTTTTGAGGGGTTACTTGGAATCACACTGTTCTAATGTGATACATTTCTGTCAACAAAACAAATGCATTTCAGCACATGAAGGTGGACCAGTGATTATGGCTTGGCCTGCAAACCCTTCACCGGCTGCCATATAAACACTTGGCACCTCTGGGATGCAACCTGGCAATACTGCCTCCATAACCCCTGCCCTACCTGGTCCATCCTTGTCAGATAGCAGTGCCCTGGCTGGTGGTGCAGTGGTACCTTCTAGGACTACTGGTGGAGGTGATGATTATGTCACCCACCAGGAGCTGCCAGAGATGGTGCAAGATCTGATAGAGGGTGGCCTTGGTGTCTTCATCAGCTGAGTGGAGAAGGTGCTGCTAAAAATCAGGTAAAGACTTCCACATCAAGCAGCCTCATAGGCAACTGAGGAAGGGGACATTCTGAGGGTGAGGACTAGATTATCTCTGTTGCAACACTTGATGGACATGTTCCTCTGATGTCCAGTACCTCTCCCCAATCATGTGCTTAACTTTTTGTGTCCATCACGATTCCTGTGTCTATCTTGTATGTTTGTCTGCCCCTGCTTCCTCACCTATTCTACCTACCTGACTCTGACATTCTTGGGTCCCTTACACAGCATTATTCTATTTTTGGAACAAAAAGAAATGGGTAGCTGTCTCACCTCACAAAAAAAAAAAAAAACATGTCACATACATAGATAGCTCTCCACTTCACATGTGTGTCTTCTGGACATGCTTGATTTGGTCCAATAGTCTACACAGCATCATTGCACAGATCTCACCCATATGTGTTATGGTGACAGTCCACATTCATCAAATTTTGTCTACCTGTGTACATTTCTGTAGAAAAGAAGTGGGTATCTATGGTTCTGTCTTAGTCCCCTCCTACAAATACCCATATTGTTTCCACTTTGTTTTTCCCTCTGTTTGCTTCCCCCATTTCACCACTTTCCTATCGACCCCATTTCCACATGTTTATTCTGCTCTAAAAATAGAATCACACACAACATACATGGCTAGAAATGACCCACAAAAAGCTGTCACTTTGTCTCCTCTGCATTTACATCTAGTTTTACATTGTGCACCAATGCCGAATGGTGGTAAATAGCTGTTCACGTTCTTTGGCAAAACCCGGTGAGTTTTTGCCATCGGCCACACTAGTCTGGCTAACTCCACACAATACTGCTTAAACTCACTGTAGAAGAGAGACATAGAGTTAAAGCAGAGTAAAGGTACCGCTGTGGAACAGTTACTCTTGACAGTTCTTAGACTTGCTAGATGTAAGAAAGTGTAACTTCCTATGTGAAGTGTTGATATAAATCACTTGACTGAAGATTTTTTTGCCCATATCAGCAAGTGTTCAAGTCCAGATGCATCTCACATTATTTCTTAGTCTGATGTCTTATGGCTAAGATATGTTTAGTCACCCACATCTTAACACTTGATACAGTTATGAGCCCTCATGGAGATATATTGAATACTGGCCAAAAAAAGAACATTTGTAGTGGCATCCATCCCCACAACTATGATGTATTTATCCAACTTTGTTCTCCTTATTATAGGGCTGTTGTCCCTATCCTAACCCTTCTATACCCCTATTTCAGTCACTTCATGCTACAGAGCATGGCAGGTTAATCCCTTCTCCTGCATAAGTATGATACAGTGTATCTGTTACCTATCCATCTGTCTACCCCTTCTCCTACATAAGTATGACACATTGTATCTGTTCCCTATCCATCTGTCTACCCCTTCTCCTACATAAGTGTGATACATTGTATCTGTTGCCCATCCATCTGACTACCCCTTCTCCTACATAAGTATGATACATTTCCCTGTTGAGTAAACTGCAAAGTGTGTCACAACTGATATAACTTTCAAAAATCAATTCACACATGGCATAATTATATTTCAAATACCCCACATATTCTTCAAACAGATGAATATAGTTGTATTAATTATTTTCACTTATGTATCTCCTCCATTCTTATCTCATGCAATTCATGCTACAGAGCAGGACAAACTCTGATTGTGAAGACACTTCATACCAACACAACATTAGGATGTTCATGAATGTGGCAAGAGAGTACTTCCAACATACTCTGCAGTCCTGTGTTTGTCATCACCTCCTCTGTCTCATCAGACTATACTGTAGCATCTTTCGTAAGATGATGGATGAAATGTTCATCTAATATGATGTTGAAACTGTCCTTACTGTGAAGGTGCATGCAGCACATACTTTTCAGGATATCCAGCCCTACACAAATAGTTAGCATATATACTGAGTCATACTAATCATTCCAAAAAAATGTACTATGCCTTGCTGTTTGTAGCAAGCTGTACAAAACATTTACTTGAGTTTTGCAGTGAGTCCTACAAAACAGCTAGTCATAGAAGTGTACTGAGGTAGGCATTACTGATGCCATTTGTGGAAGACACATCCTTTAGTGTAGTCATTGATAGTCATATTTATAGTCCTGACACCATTTGTAAAAAAATGAATTGATCTGAATTTGAACCCTGGCCCACTTGTGCTTTGGCCAGGATCTCTCTGCTCTTACACCTTTACCACAGAAAAATGTAGGCATCAGGTGTGTTTTCCACACTCAATACTGTCCAGATTGCTGACCGCCGCACATTGCCTCTGAGCCTTGTTAAGCAAAGCATACTACGGTAAAGTTTACATGGTTTTCCTTAATCAGAGAACCACGTTTGCTCAGTTTTAATGTCCTGCAAATAGGGAAGGCAAGGTCAACAGTTATTTATTATATAAAACTTTGTCCCCAACATTTTAAAGATAGACTACAGCATGCACATCATACTAGCAGTCAGCAGTTTCTCTTATAACATACCTTGCAAGACTGACACATGAAACATTGTCAACAAACAGATGTATTTTGCAGTTAACCCCAATCAGGCCAGTTACTGTATATCCCTATTTGCACACAGTTTGGCAATAAGCACCAGTGGACACTGCTACTTCACAAGTCCAAGTTGAGTTCCTGAAATATGAATCACACATGAGCTAATACTTTGCCATCATCCATGCAAATCAGCTTGTCAGCAATGCACTTTGTGAAGAGGAGTGTAGCATGTCTAACTCTGGTTACTGGGCTGTAAACCTCCAATATATGAAAATAAATGCATTCATAAACACAATAGTATGACAGTGACATGTGTACTTGACTGAGCACATACTTTCTGATATTCACGTGTGCCCTGCAGCAATACACTTGCAATTAAAAGATCATTATTTGGGCCACTGTCAAACAGATTCAAAAATTATATAGCCTAACTGCATTGTTACATCTGATATGGGTTCATAGTGGGAGTGAACGTTGGTCATGCATGATCATATACCATTGCTATTGTCAGTAGCTTGTATTAATTTGGACATACCTTCATCCTAATATGCAGATGCATATCTCCATCAGTGCACTATTGGTGTTTCCCAAGAGTGTGTGTGTGTGTGTGTGTGTGTGTGTGTGTGTGTGTGTGTGTGTGTGTGTGTGTGTGTGTGCGTGCGCACGCGCGCATGTGTGTGTGTGTGTGTCTCATCTATGCAACATCCTGAAAAACAGGTACATGTCTGTCTCACTTCTACAATATGCCTTCATGACAGCTTATTTCACCTAGGTTGCCAGGATGTATTTATGCATACGTTTACAAACCACGCGCATACAATCGGATCACATATCCTGGCTTTGTACCCAAGTCTCATAACAGTATATGTTACCTACAGCACTATGATGATGTCATCCTCTATAAAGTGCTCTGTGACACTATTAAAGTCAGACTTCTGCATTGGCATGAATGTTAAGTACTGTGTTCTCTAGCTTGTGCAACTAGACAGGTAGGGGTTCTAATCTCACAACAGTCAACTTACGTGAGTGTGTGTGTGTCTTTCTACAACTATCAGTCTGAAGTAAACTTTACACCGGGATGCAAGTCCACACCTACGTCAGACACTCCTTCCAAAATCTTCTTCTCAACATACACTGATGATGTAATCGTCTATAAAGTGCTATCTGACCCTGTTAAAATTAGACATCTGCAGTGATCCTAGTCCTACATTCTATGGATCCAGCTTGTGTACATAAACTGGTATGGTGGTTGAATCTAACCTCCGTCAACTGGTCTGTGTGTGGGTTTGTGGTATATTATGCTCATTGTATGATGTTCTAATTCTCTTCTCATTTGACTCTCACTCAAGAGAACCTTTTACATTGCCCTCTGAATCCAACATCCCCTTTTCCCCTCTATCCACATAACATCCTATGTGTGGACAACTAAAGATGCCATCATCTCAAAGATGCGTACAAGTATCATGAAGCAGAGCCCATCCATGACTATCTACAAGCCATTTCAGACCACTGAATTTGTGATCACTAATTCACTCATTGAGTGGTACCCATGTCCTATATGGACAGAAGCAGTCTGTAATAAAATCAGACGCACATGCACATACCAATACTATCTTTGCTCAACTAGAGATAGCAATTTGGGTTTTAAATGGTATAATAATGACTAGGATTTTATGGGCTTTTGGCCATTAGCCTAGTATTGTCCTATGTGACCCTATGAACATTTCGCATGTCAATGTTGTTGTCATCTACATGTGCAATGCTGAGGTGTGGATGTACTGTAGCCCTACAACAGTGTATTCCAATCTGGGATTTGAGCTACTGTATTGATGCCCGCTGCTACCATTTGGTTACATGTTCCTACCAAAAGAGTTATAGTAATATGCCTCCTGAGGACTGTTGACATCGGATGATGCTGTGTATATTGTTGGTTTACTAAGGCATGTGTTCTGATAGTGGAGTATATCCACATTCTACATCGTTCTCATTCAGCCAACACAGTGACAGCTGCAGTATGGCATGGTATGCATGTGTATACCTAGCATTTGGAAATGTTATCTGACATACAGCAATATTACATCATAGCAATTACATGGGTACATACTCCTGCATTCATCAAGATGCTGTAATGCTCTTATATACACAAACATATGACATTTTGAGATTCACTTGAAACCTTGGGGAATTAATTGCATGTACTGTTGTGATGCTATTCACAAGGATTATGCAGGTGTTCCAAAGCAGCAGTGTGTGAATTTGTGTCATTAACTGTTCTGCATAAATTGTATCCACTTCATTTGCAATGTATCCATATATGGTGTGAGGACACTCACCCACTTATTTCCACTGATAAACATATAGGCATATAATGTACAACTGATATAATGATGTGAAATAGAGTTGTACGATTGTGTTAACAGTTCCACTGTGTTGTATGCGATTCATACCCACAATTTTATTTAGAGGTGATGTATAGCTTGAAGTCTAATTGTAGCATAGGTACAGCTGTACTGTGACTGTATAGTATCACAGACGTACCACTACATAACATCAGTATAGTTTGCATGAGCTTATGTGGATGTACATTAGGATTTCATGGCAGTATATAATTTTCACTAGCAATGTCAGGGGGGCAGTGATCATATGGCACATGTGTTGAGGTTTGGCATGTACTTATAGAGTGTGCTCCATGTTTTGTGTGGCATGTGTACAATATTACAGTGACACCTTCCTCAGTCATTGACACTTTATGCGCTGCTGTACTTTCTGTGCACATGGGCATAGTGGATGCACTGCGATCAGTCTCAGATACTACTGTACCATTCATTATAACAGATCACATCTTAATTCACGCATCAACTGCAGATACCTCAGACAATATCCATTACTATTACATGTGGCAGATGCATGCAATACCCAGCTGTGTGTAGGGAATCCACTCATAATAGTCTGGGATTTTATGTGTTATTATCTGTATGGCCAATACCTATGTCAGGCAAAGATGCTTTAGTCATGTGTATCACATTTGGCCTAGTATGCTTCCACAGATCTTGTCAGCCATACAGAACTATTCTTTGAGATGCATATTGTTTAGGATTTGACAGTGCAGAGCTCCCTTCAAGGTGTTCTACTAGATGCATGCGCGATATGTCTTTCTGTGTTATACCCAGTAAATACACAGCTTAGTGACCACATTGATGCCATGGGTTTGATTCTTGCAGGGAGGACTATGGCTTATATGTCATGCAAATCACAGCTGGCCAGGACTGTCCCTGATTTCAAATGCTGGTTTAACACTGCCCCTTAACCCTTTGAAAAAGTGGTCACTCTTGGAGAGGGTTGGTGAATTCCCATTATAAAATACTGACAATCATTACAGTTGTACACGTCTGTTTCTGCAGACCATGTATAATAAGTTACAATCACAGATTCTGTCAATGCCACAAGTTAATGGTCATAATATTTTAAAGGCCTCAATGATTTTGCCAGTTTATTTCTAAATTTGCCCAGGGGTCTGTTGCTATGTGCCCTGCTTGGTTGAGAGCTATGGTGACATGTCAGTCATATTCAAGCAAGTCATTTTGCAGATGTTCAGAGTATGCATGTACCCCCAATATTGCCCTTACTAAGTGTCCTCTCCAGTGAGCATGTCAGTGATATTATATCACAGCCATTCACCTCCATTCACATGTAACCTTGTGTGACTGTCACATATATACTATCATGTGTGTTTATATTATAACATAGTCACTCTGGAGGTGTAAACAGCAGTCCATAGGGTTCTATGCATATATGTGCATAATGCTATGCTATTGACTTGTCTTGGAAATCTATATGCATTGACATATCTGATCTTGGGAACATTTCTATACTGTCCTCTTCTTCTTTATTCATTCATAACTGTGCATATTCTGTGCAAATTTTCATCAGCACACTTCCCCTGCCCATTGTACCTTTCCTATTTGTTGCACTTGCTGTTTACTCTCTCCCTCCATTATTTAATTTTACAAATAATTGTTTTATTGTACACTGCACTCAGTACACTTTACTGTGTTATTATTGCTGTTATTTCCTTATTTTCATCCCTGGTAGTCACTGTGGCTGTCCAAGTGATTTTATAGAGCAGGATTGCCAGTAGGCAAACTTGAATGATTCTTCTTTCTGTGCTGATGCTGCTCTGCATGGTTTCCTGGCCATGAAACCTTGCTTTCATTTATATAAGTGTGATGAGCAGCATGAATATGCAATTAGTGCTGCTGCTGATTGCACTAACACATAAAATCTGTGTAGCCTTTACAAGATGCCTGCATGGGATTTATGAATCTCTGGAATAGTTTATCCCAGTGGTGATGCAGGACAGAACCAGGTTTTGGCTAGGAAGTCCTTTGGAATTATTTTGAAGGATGGGAAAGAGGTTATTGTTCTGATAAATATTGTAAAGAGTTCCAGGCCTTAGCAACATGGTATGAGTAAAGTAGTGGCAAGTGCAGTTTTAGTTGGACTGGTGAAAAATTTTTTTTTTGGTTCTGTAAAGCATTCCTAGTTTCCGATGAGTTTTCTTGTGTAATTTTTTATATAGAAGTCAAATTTAAGATTATCATCTACTATCATCACTAATAATTTCTGTGAGAATTGACTACAATGGTTGTATTACCAAGAAATAGGATTTGTTTTTTCATGAGAGGGAAATTTGGAGAAAAAAGTAGTAGTTTGTTTTTCTTTTTAGGATTAACAATGAGTTGTAAGTTACAAAGCCATGTTGCAGTGGCTACTAAAGCTTCCTGAGTAATTTTTTGGAGGTGTACCATGTTGTTAGATGTATAAATGAGCACGGAATCATCGGCTTACCGTATTAAGGAGGCCTGTTGTGTGGATGTGTGGAGGGTGTTGGTGAGAATGTTAAAAAGGATGGGACCAAGCATAAAGCCTTGTGGTACAGCAGTCATGACTGGGAGATATGGAGAGAGGGTGGACTGCCATTTTACTGACAGACACATATTAGACAGGTTGCTTTTGAACCATAGAAGGGTGGGTTGAGAGAGACTTAATGAAGTTGAAGTTTGCTGTGACAAACTGTGTCAAAGGCTTTAGACAAGTCTATAAATAAAGAGAAGACTTGTTTGCCATTATCTCTAGCTTTATTGACAGTATCTATAAAGGATAAGAATGTAATGTTAGTACTATGGGAAAAATGGAAATCATGTAGTGTGGGGGATAGGAGATATTTCGGTAGTGATATCGTAAGAAAGTATTTTGGAGAGGGGGGATAACATTGCTATAGGTCTAAATTAGGAATGTCTGTTGAATTTCCTCCTTTGAATAGAGGGATAATGTGTGACATTTTCCAGAGACAAGGAATGTTGAATTCCTGTATTGACCTATTGATAAGGATAGGCAATGCTTTTAGCTCTTCTTTTCAGGTGCTCACTTGGAAGGTCATCATCTGTAGTTGAACAAGGTTTGAGTTTGTTTAAGAGTTATTTTATATAGGTTGAAGTTGAAAGTGGATGTGGTGATATGCGGTTGTTGGGCGGGATTAGTTCTAGATGTGGGAAAATACTTTATTAGAGATAGTATAATATGTATAAAATAAGAGTAACATTGTACTGTGGTTTTGAGTGGTGAGCTATGTTTGAATTTTTTACTGGGATACAAGATTTCTTTAATGGGTGGCTGTCCATATTTTTTAGGGTTCCATTTACCATTATTGTGAAAGTTATTAGAGTATATTTTTGTCTTTGTTTTTTGTAGTGCAGTGGTGTTCTCTGTTGCTAGCTGGGTTGATTTATTTATTCATTTATTTGTTTATTTATTTTATTTTACATTTGTTTACTGGGATAGTCAGGCTGGGCACAGATCCTTTTTCAGCAGAGGCCCGGGGAGAAAAGCTCCAATTAAAAATACAGCAGGTAGACAAACAGAACTGAAGGAGTACAATTAGTATCAAAGTAAGCAAAAATGCAATAATACAAAAATCTTTAACCTAGCATGAATGACTGACAGTCTCAGAAGGGTATTTATAGGACTGACACTTTCCCAGGGAAAGAATTTGCTTAAAAGCCGGTTAGATATTTTGCTGTTTCAGTCTTTTAAGTTCAACCAAGATGCATTCAAAAGAATGCGTCTTCAGTCTTCTAATAGGAACCCTATATATATATATCTATCTATATATATATCTATATATATATATATATATATATATATATATATATATATATATGTGTGTGTGTGTGTGTGTGTGTGTGTGTGTGTGTGTGTGTGCGCGCGCACGTGTGTGTGTATGTATATATATATATATATATATATATATATATATATATATATATGTGTGTGTGTGTGTGTGTGTGTGTGTGTGTACATATCAGTCTGGTCATTTGCAGCTTGCAGTTTTTTAATTCTTCATTCCAGAAGCCAGATTTGCCATCAATGTATTGAAGCCTACAATCTTTAAACAGATGATCTAATTGTGAAAAAACGAAACTGACAGAATTTATATATATATATATATATATATATATATATATATATATATATATATTTGTAAGAGATTTTATTTTTGAAAAATGATAGTCTTTTGTTAGAGCTTTTGAATCCAAATATATGTTAAAGCTGACTAAATACATTGACATGCTTACTATAACTGGAACAGATGATCTAATAACAATTCAAGTAAACTGATAAACTGAATATGACAAATGACTAGACTGTTACACACATATATGTGTATGTATATATATATATATATATATATATATATATATATATATATATATATACTTTATAACTATAGCGCACATCATTGACTTACTGGGACCAAGGAAAAGAGAATATTTCTCAGTGTACTGATTCTAAGGAAAGTACTTTTCTTACCAAAGAACAGGAACAAAGAAATACATTTTCTAGCATTTTAATTCACTGATATCCATGAGAAGATACAATTTCTACTTTTCTGCTATTACACATATAAAAGTTAGCCAGGGATGTGGTGACCTTGAAATTTGCCTTTCAGTGTTCAAAACGTATTAGTTTTTTTATGTTCTGGGGTTCAATTCCTGTGTTTCTTTGACTGGTATGTGACATACACACTGTGTATAGTGAGTCCTAATACAATAAACATTTAAAAAATGTTGCAAAAAAATAACTGCAAGCTGCATGTTAGTGAGTTATACCATCGAGCATATTTTTGCAGCAGTGCTTCCAGAGCATGAGGTGGAGGGTTGTATCCCTCACATTACTGTTACATATATATATATATATTAGCCCTCAGGTCACTGTGTCTTGAAGAAGGGAAGGAGTGTCATTCAGTTTTGTGATTTTAAACTTAGTATGAAGTGTTCCCAGTTCCTTAAAGCTGGTCAGACATGATGCTCTTGAGCTTCTCTGTGCCCAAATTACCGTTACTTAAATTTTTGCAGTACTAAGGATCACAGTTCTGGTGTTCAGAATTTCAGTGTGGACCCCATATAAAACAAATCGAAACTGAGCTGACAGATGTTAACTTGTTTATTTTAATAATACATTTTGTTGAGTTTATTATGGTGTCATTATTTCATTTACAGGAATCTTATTGTTATCAACCTGACAACTTTCTATTCTTGAAATAGACTGACACTGATTGCTTACTGAATGCTGCGTGTTATTTAGGGTGCATAGGTGATTACTAGCCTAACAACTCTAGGAGGCTTTTTAATCCTAGCCATGCTTTCCAATTGTATCTGACTGTTTTTTAAATATCTTCATTATATTATAACGTAAGGCATGGGCACATATACATTAATAGAAAACAAACCATGTTAACATTTTTTTTCATTTACATACATTATAGACTACATATATGTTTGCTTTCTTTATAATAACTCTTATTTAGTCCAGCATTATATATTTTGATCATTCATACCTCTCAAGTTTTTAGCACATGAAATCTGGACAAACCCCAAAAATTTGGTGGACAAAGGACCAAAAGTAGGGACACATTTTAAATATCACTCTTATAAAATTAGAACATTGTTAGAATAAAATGTTTTGTGTTAACATGAATTTTATGAAGGTTATGAAGTCTAAAACTAATATGTCTATCATTATTCAGTGACCTCAGTTCTTAACGATTTGCCAGAAAACCACAAATTTTATGATGAACAGACCAAAAACATGAGGCAAAAATCTGGATATTCTGAGATTATCTAGTTAGTTGAGAGGTATGTGCTCAATTCCTAGCTCACCTTGAACCTCACTCCTCTTCCTAAACAGTATTGTGCATATATTGTTCCCACAAATTCCATTTATTTCTATGTAATTTGTTCCTTCTCTTTTCTATTCAGTCCTTTAAATACAGTTAGTTAATATTTTTATTTCCATTTCCTAGTAATTGCCGTTCTTGACTGTCGGTAGTATTACACTTATTAAGACCTTACTCTGTATAGGCAATTCAGATCTTGTGTCTCAGCTCAAAAGAATATTTTCCTTAGTTACATTCATTTGATTCCCAAATATTTCTGGTAGAGTATTCTATAGGGAATTTTTAAAATCTCCCGCCTTATTACTCTTCTAAAAATACATCTTTCTTCTCCATCACAACAAAAACATTTGCTATCGACCTGGGAAAAAATTCTTTGAAATCTGCCAGGCGTATAAATATATCTATGTGAACAGTTCCAAGCAAGAATCCTTAACCATGTGTACTTTATTTGCATACTTGGAAGCCATACATATGTCCACCCATTGTTCCTTTGTAAATTGCTTTTCTAGTCTTGCTTACAAATCTATTCTAACCTCCTCTGACTGATTCTTAGAGTTATAATGCAATACTTTATATTCCCTACTAATTAACCAATTCTTCACAGCAGGTTCTGTTCTAGATTCATCTAAAAATCCTCCCACAGAATGTCTTTCACTTGGAACTACCCTAACCCTTTCTCTTTGCCTATACTTTGATATCAATCCCTGTTATTGAGGGTAGTCTCTAACCTGCTGGTTTCGATACTGCAGGGTTATTTTAAGGGATATATATATATATATATATATATATATATATATATATATATATATATATATATATATATATATATATATATATATATATATGGTTTGCTATCATCATGTCGACGTGCATTTGCACGGCTATGAAGTATTCGAACATCAGATGTTAGAATACTTCATATTACGGCAGGTGACATGAGCGAAGGTTTGCATTGCGAGTGAACTGTGCATTCGTAATTCTAACTTTTGGTCATGGGAGGGGATCGCGGTACAGTGTGGTTAGGGAAATGCATCCCTTTCCTCACTGTAGTGCGATCTCAGAGTTGGAATATTAAATTAGGGGGGGTGGGGGGTACAGCCCCATGGGTGTAGGGCGGAGCCCCTGCATAACTGTGTGTTCGGTTAGGTAGTTAGGTGATTATGGGAAGGGTGGGCATGCTGTGTATCGCCGTAAATGTCACAAGCGACATTTTTGACAATACACCCTTGTTTTCGAGTTTACTATTATTTGAAAATGTTCATTTTCGATGCATAAATTCGAAAATAAAGACATTATTTATTTTTACTTTCGAATTTATGATAGTAAACCTATATATATATATATATATATATATATATATATATATATATATATATATATATATATATATATATACATTATATAGGCTTAGGTGCTAGGCCAGGAGTAATGTCTGATTCCTCATCTGCTTGTCCAAGTTACACTTAAATTGGGTTAGGGAAGAACTCTCCTTTACATGGATGGAAAGTCTGTTCCAGAGAAGGGGTAGTCTTTGAGACACATACCTCTCCAACGTGCCCTACTTATGTTACAGAAAAAGCTAGATCCATAGATCAGTTAATTCTAATATTCTTATTTTGCAGATGTGAAACAGGTCCATCAGAGCAGGATCAGAGGATGCTCTGTAGATCAGGCATAAATCTACTCTCCGCAGTCCGTAAGATACCAAGTACAGGGATAGGGCTTTGATGTGATCCAAGTAGGGCATGTTGTTTACACCCTGTATTCTTTTGTGAGAAACAACTGGACATGTTACATTTGTTGCATAGCATTCTCAGGTTCATAAAGGGTGTCATTGGTCTGATGAGGGTCAAATACAGTGCAAAAATAATATACTTGAACCCTTCTAAATTCCTGACTAATTGGGCAACACTTAGGGGTGGATTAGTAATGTGGTAGTTCCCATGGGTAGCTATCTGCCCAAATGATACTATTATGCATTTATTGGCAATGATGTTTAGACTATGGCTCTGGTACCAGTTCTTAGTTTGTGTTAGTCCATCTTGGAAAACATTTGTGTCTTGGGGGATTCTATGACTGCACTTAGTTTGCAATTCTTTTCAAACTTGGTCAGCCAGAGGCCTTTAATGTTGGCCTTGACTCCAGAAAAGTGTATTCCAAAAATGACCATTCCCAGCACTTAGCCTTGAGGGACTCCATCTGTATCTGGTTTCTTTGCAGAGGTAGACACCTCTATCCTAACTTATTGATTCCTATTTGTGAGCCATCTGGCTATACAATGTGTGGCATAGCTATTTATACCCAATTTCATGAGTTTGTCTACAATGGGGTATTGTGTCAAATAGGTTGGCAAGGTCATGGTTTGCAGTATGCATCATTTTGCCCTCATCCATTTCTTTGTTGACCTTCTTGAAGAGTCCACTAGGTTGAGTAAACATAACCTGCTCTAGATGAATCCAAACTGGATTGGATCCAGTCTCTGAAGTTTTTTTATGCCATTATTCATCATTTCCATGGTGATTCTTTCCATGGCTTTGCATGTGAGATTAATCATAGTTATGGGTTTGTACTTACTTGGATATGTAGATGGCCCTCTCTTGTGTAGTGGGATGACAGTTGCAGTCTTCTGTTTAGTTGGTATGAAGCCAATCTACAGATTATGGGTAAAGAGTGATTCTAGTGGCCCTGATAGGCCATATTTCATGCTATTAAGGAGGCATTTTGGAATATTATTGGGGCCCATCAACACTGTGTTCTTATTCTTGGAAAAAGCATTGAAGACCTGTTCCCTAGTGATGGTTGGGGGAATTATGGTTGAGGGTATTTCCTGAGACATGTCTGAGATGGAGAGGGGGGGAATTGGAGATAAATTTGTCAGCCAGTAGATTTGTTATATATTCTAGCTCAGTATAGGTGACATCATTTATAATTAGTATAGCTCATTGTTGTGTATTATCCTTAAGGTTGCTGACATAGCTGAGGAATGCCTTTGATTGTCTTTGGCCTGGTAGGTTATTTTTCCTTAAAAATGATTGTCTTTAGTAGACTTGATTAGGCTCTTGATTTGCTTGCATAGATTGATGAGGGAGGCTTTACCTAGCAGGACATTACACTTCCTAATTTTTGCCATTATTTTCTTCCTTTTGTTATACAATTTATGATCTTGGGATTCTACTAGGATGGTTTGTTTTTCTGAGTTTGCCCTATGCTTGTTCCACATAGGTGCAGGATGTTTTTATGCAGCCATTAGCATGACTGTACAGTGTTTCTGTATCAATTCCACATAGGCAGCAATGTTCTCAGGGTTTAGGGACATGGAACTTTGCTAGGATATCACTTAGAACATTTCCTAAAAGTTCCAGGGTTAGCTGGGATCCAAAAGTTTTATTTTTATTTCAATGGAGACAGCTTTATTGTCTGACCTGACCACTAAGGACATTACCCTGGGTGACAGAGTGCAACATTCTCCCATCTTTGTGAGGACCATTTCAAAGATGTTATCACCCCTAGTGGGTAATCATACTTGTTGGTTCAGGGTATTTGTGTTTACAAATTCCAGAAGTCTGTGGACCTGTATGTTTGGGGTTACGTTATGATTCACAGTTGACTGTGGGATTGTTAAAGTCTCCCATAGATATGGTGTTGGGTTAAATTGGGAGTATCTCCAGTAAGTTTATGTATGTGTTATGAGTTTCCTGGGTCATGGAGGAGGACCTATAGTAATTATATGGAACTGGACTCTGCTTATGGTAATTTGGACATAGATAGCATCAAGCACATCATTCTGTTTGACCATCCTTAAGGTGTGTTTGTTTTTGATGTAAGTTGAGACTCCTCCACCTTTTATCCCTTCCTGTGCAGTAGCTGGTCTAAATGTGAGAAGGGGATTATAGCCTTGCACTGCTGGTGTGCTCTCTGCAGCTTTAAACCAGGCCTCAGTAACTGCACAGATGTATACATTCTCTAGATTGAAGTTTCTTGTTTAGACTGCTGACATTGAGCAATATCATCTTTTGATTTTCTTGTGCTGATTTTACCATGTTGAAAAGTTTTTCAGGCTGGCAATGTCTAGAAAAAGTACTATGAACATGGACAAGGCTTTAGCCAACATTTGAAATCCTAAGGGAACAGGGCAAACCATCCCTGGCAAAGCAATATTGTCAACCATATCCTCCCAGGCTGACAAATAATGTACCCCATTTGAATGACACCCAAAACCAAGCCAGATGCTAAAGTCAATTATCTTCTGCTCATATTATGGCATCATCCTTGGAAAAGTTAGAATGCTGCTCAATGCTAGGTGCTTACTTGCCTAGAACATATTGTCTGAGAGCTCTGTTATGTCTCTCTTCATATATTTCAGGAAGGTACACTTTAGGTCATTTACACCCATATGGAATATGACTGAATCATATTGGTACTTGTGGTTTAATGACTTGAGTCTATGTGTGATCTGGTGGATTCTGGCCACTGATAGGCAACTGACCATGGCTTCCTCATACTCAGCTTGATGAGATGGACATCTGTGTGTCTCACAATGGAGTGTCCTATGACCAACATATTGGATTATGTGGTGGTTTGCATTATAACACTTGATAAATGGATTTCAGAAAAAGTCTCATTTCTATCTAATTTGTTTCAGACAAATTTAAATTAAATAACATACTCAAGAAAACAAAATTACATTTCACAAGGTCATTAGATGGTTCACTTTATATTTTAAAAGGGAAGGTCATGCATGTTTTTGATGTTATCAAACACTTCAATGGCAACATTTTTTAATTAAAATTTGCATATATACTTGCCAAATCTAAGGTCACCTTTTATGTATTATGCCATAGACAAAAATAGAACAGAGAATATGAACAATTAATCACAGGATGCCAACAGCCTTCAGCAATGTCTTGACATGAAAGCAATACATAGTCTAAAAATCTTTTATCTATGATGAAAGGTGAATTTATAAGGCTGTCATCAATTTATGTTTGGATGATGCGTTATGTAACTTTTGAGCAGAATATAAATAATACACTGTATTTTCCCTGAAATTAATATCTATACTATAACAATTGTAGGATGGATATCATATTTTGTCAGTGTGCATGTTCAAAAAGTTAAATTAAGTAAAAACTGCAGTCACTTCATCGGAATATATGATTTAAAGACTAGAAAAACAATCTGAGGTATTACATGAAGATTTTATTAAGCTGTATTCTTGATGAAGTTATTAAGTCAACATTATTATTTAAAAAAACATTTTGTATTCAAATTTTGCTCACATTAAGGTGTTCTTACATAATCTGGTAGAAGGGCAGAAAGTTAGCTTTAAAACATGGATTGATCATTGCTAGTCTCCACTACCAGACAGGTGCATGCTTTTTTCACAAATATTAAGCAGAGCAACAACATGAATTTTTCTCTCAGACCTTAAGAGATACAGTTCTGCATATGTGATTGTAGATATAGGTGGTTTATTTGTCGACTATATAAACAGACACTTCATCTTGTACTGACTAACCAAAAAGAATGTTGTTGATATATTTTTTCTTTTTTTTTTTTGTTTTGAACAAAGTTTCTTAAAAATTTCAGTAGTAACACAAAACATAGCCAATAGCAATTATTATCAAATTCAAAGTACATAAGAACTATGAACAAAGTATACACCTCTCTTTTCTTGATAGAGTTTCACTTTCATTTTGAATGTCCATGTACCACTTATTTAACTTTAAATATTACAGTGTAGTAAAGATTGCAGAATAAGTTATTCTCTCTATTAATAAAGCTGTGATTGGTCAATTTGGACTTAGCAAATGATCTTTGCTTGGCAGGTTGGCATTTACGAGACTAAACATCATGCTCAGCCCATGGATGTACCTGTGTAGTGTCTATTATTAGTAACATTGTATCTTCACAACTTAAATTGTGCTGGCAGGAATATTCCAGAGCAATCCAAAGAAAAATATAATACAGAAGAAGTGTACATAATGCATCAACATTCATCAAACTGCAGTTTATCATTAAAACTGATGTATTTTAAACATACTAACAAATAAAAATGGAGTGGAAATCATTGTAAAGTAATGCAGGTCAAAATGTATTCTAAATTTTGAAAAGATAATATAGAATGTGTAACACATATTGAGTGACAGGTGGATTTATGCGGAGAGCAGTGAAAGGAAATGTTTGTTGCTGTACTACTGAAGGCCAAGAGAATAGAAAGTATGGATATTGAAAGGCAAATAGACTGAAGGAGTTAACTGTCGTCTTAAGCTAGAGCAGCAGGAGTAGCCATATTGATATAAGCAGGCATGTAGACAGATTTTCCTTATGTACTCAGTAAAGTAAATAGTTTCTGACCATCACAAATAAATATGTCAGCAAAGTGGTAAGTTGTCAGTTTTTAACCCCTTGTTACTTAAAAAACAGAACTGTAAAGAACCTGCATGGAAATTACCGTGCATCATCTTATAACAGCTGGTGACACATGCATACAAGGTTATGTGAATGAGGGTAACATATGGAATGATATGTGCAAGATGAACATGTGGTACCTTAATGAAACTCAGCAATATCAGGCAAAATGTAAACAACTGGTTGTGCAACTGAACGGAAGCAAATAAGATAAAAAAGGGGCAGCAGAACTCCAAAGTCGCTGCTCCATCTACACCTACATGGCCCTATCATGCATGAAAAAGGGATGCATGCACTTATGCACTAAACAGCACATTAATTATAAAGAAATAATTTGGATAAACAACTTCATTAATATGAAATACTTCAGCACAAAAGAGCAAACAAACCACCAACTAATAAATACACTAAATATTACAGTCATTATACATTCACAACTGTATAGCCTCATTATAACACTCCCAGCTGTATACAAAATGTGTCACGAAATCCCATGTAAATAACAATGCATGCATTACAGCATCATACAGAAATGTTCCTCAGATGATGGTTCAGATATGAATGATTTCAATAGCAGGTTTGCTGGCAAGGGATTGTATACTATAGAATAGCTGCCCCATCCCTACTGTGGCAGCTATAATATCAAAATACATAGATGCAACTGTGAGAATATTGGCAAGTACAGTCAGTGGGGAAGAGTGTAACAAGCTGAGACTAAAACGGGTCTAATGAGGTCATTTCTCTACACTGGTTAACAAATTCAAAAATAAAAAGAAATGAATAAAGCAACATCTGATTGCACTGTTAAAGCTTTTGTGCATAGCTTTACCATTCACTTTCATCAGTAGAGGTCATCAAACAGCACAAGTACATTCCTTTTCAACTGTATCACCATTTCCTTGAGGTCTGTATATACAACAAAGTATTGAAAAAAAGTTCTGACCCATCCTAGTTATGTGCCTTCATCTCATTATATTTCAAGATGCAAATCTCATTTCCCACTGTGATGTTGTCTATTTCCTTATCTTGATCATGTCATTAACCTTTGTGACCTTCTCCCTGCCACATCTTAGACAAACAGCGCAGGTTAAGTGCAATGCATATCAAATGCAGGTCTAGATGAACTCATATGGCCTGAATGAATACAGTTTCCTTACATACAGAAAAAATGAATACAGAAGGTAAATCCTTCAACTCTGCTCACAACTAATACAAAACATGCATACAAGACACAGACAGGCATGTCCACAGGCAGCAACAAACACAGCAACAAAAACCCGTGGTATGACAATAAGAATGTAAAAGCTTCCAAAATTTACATAAAATGGGAGTATATTTTCTCATATCATAGAAAACAGCACATGACTTCCACTGCACAATTACCACACCACTATAACAAACCAAGACACGTTAGATCATGTACAGGGCAATAAAAATAATAGGCAGAAAAGAGCACACAGCCATTGCTAGATCAAGTACAGGACAATAAAAATAAAAGGCAGACAACAGTATACAGGCATTGCTGCAAAACAGATACTATCTGACCGACTATCAAAGAGTGCACCTCCACTGATGACTGAAACCTATGCTACATGATTCAGTGCAATTGAATATGAGGGGTGAGAGGTTGGCAGCGATGCAAGTTGGGCATAATGGTTAAGGTGTTTACCTTACAGACCCAAGTTCATAGGTTCATAGGTAGGTACTAGGCTATTGGCCCTAGGGCCTATATAAGCCTAGCCAAAAAGGTACCCTGGCTTTTGCCACACAAGAAAATTATTTTCCTGTGCCCCTGTCAAGCAGAGCCACAGAAGTGATCCCCAGGGTGAATTTCCTATTTCCCATCTGATCATCAAGATTTTTCTGGAAGAGTGCTAATGAGGAGCTTTGTTTGATATAGATAGGTAGTTTTTTCCAGAGTATAGGAAGTCTCTGGGACAGGAATCTATCCCTCCAGCATGTCCTGTTTATTGCGGTGAAAAAGGTTTTGGTTCCTAGACCATGTAGCTCAGAGGGATTGGGATTTCTTTAAGTAGAGCATGTCTAACAGCTCTGGGTTTGAAATAGCTTTGTATGTTAGGCAGAGATCACCTCTGAGTAAGTGATATGTGACAGAGTAAAGCTGGAGTTTTTTGAGACGGTCTGCATAGGGCATCTGTTTGAGGCCGTTAATCCTCTTTGTGAGGTATTTCTGCAGCCTTTTCAGTTGTTGTAGATGTCTTGTGAGGTACATACCAAAAGGGGTGTTGTACTCTATAATGGGTCTAATGAATGATGAGTAGAGTGAAACAATGACCTTTTTTTTCCTGGATGAGAAACCTTTTGTGATGAGGTGTGCTACGTAGAAGGATTGCATGGTTTGATTGTCATATGGGGTAATTGGGTAGGCTTAAAACAGCCCACAAGAGCAGGTAGCCTAGTACTATTCTATGAACCTATGAGGCATTTTATCCTGAAAGATACTTAGTGTCATAAACTGAATTCATTTACCACATGCATAATATGACAGTCTGAAAACCATGCACTCTGTCCTATGTAAATAACATCCTGTTGTGGAGCATGGAAGAAAATGATGATACACGTTGCTGCAACAGGTACAGTCCGACTATGACAGGTATAGTATGGCCCCATAGTAACATACAGGTGGCACTGTATATGCTACAGAGATAGGCCTTATAACATGCAAACAGTTGCATAGCGTGCCAAGAAATAATAGCCTTAAAAAGTGCTTGAAACATATAAAAGTATTCCATTGAAACATACTGATGTACTTGGCTGCTGGTTTATTTTAAAAGGGATGTGTCACCTAGAAACCAACTCAGCGGTGCTATGTGAAGGAAAGAATTACCGACAGACACTCAGTGAACTGGGTAATATTGGATGCAGCTTACAGACATATACAGTGTTCTCAAAGCATTAAAGTTATTCTATAACTATTTTTCTTTTATGCACTTTGTTAATATTAGAAAATATTTTTTTCTCGGCTGATTCATTTATGGTAAAGAGCTTGTACAAAAAATGTGTGTATATATATATATATATATATATATATATATATATATATATATATATGGGTCTACTTTCTTTCATTGAAAGCTTATTTCACTGAATTTGAATTCACCTGACCAAATTGCTGAAAGCTCAAATTGCTGAAAACTCATTTCACTGAATCTCATTTCACTGACATGAAGTACTGGCATGGTGTAGATTACTGTAAGACAAGTAAAAGGTATATGCCCTTTTCCTGACTGTAGTGAGATCCTGGAATTAGTATATATAGTTTAGTTTTATATTATATTTCATCAAAAGCTTCAAAACAATACATTTTAAACCACAGATGTGCATACTTACAACACCAATGACTAACTCTTTCCAGAAGACAATATATACCCAAACTAAGTGGGGGGATCCGTCCCCCACACCCCCTACACAGCCTAGACTTCATTATATTAAGGCTCTATTTACCTGGTATTGACTCACTCATATCTTGCACTAATGCATCCTGGAACTGTTGGATGTTCTTATGTCATAGCCTAACTCCTTGGAAGAATTCACACTTTTGGAACCACTTACTAACGTGTTTATGTCCCTAATTTTTGTCAGAACATAACTATTTAAGCTGAAGCTCATTTTGAAGTATGATATTATACATCAGTGGCTTTATTCATATATGTCATTTATATTTATTGTCTATGTGTGTGTGAACGTGTCATATAGGCAAGGTGTATTCAAGTTCTAATAAATGTCATGAAAGTATGTGTAACCTTACTCTGCTTCATAGTGCAGAAAGATGGGGCCCGTACTACAACCCATATGACCAGAGCTTTATTAGTAGCCTGGGCTTTGGAGGAGCCACAGAAGAGTCTAGAAAAAAGTATCTTTGCTAGCTTTCCCACTCCAGGAGGAAGGATAGGAGGGGTTTCTGTCCATAAGGACATGAGGATATGCCATAATTACAGGACAGATTGCTGGCAAAATTACAGTATCTGGCAGTGGGAGTGGGGGGTTACAGTCAGCTGGCATTGCATGTTGTGACTCTCATGACTTCACTAGCTCCAACCACTTAGAGTATGTCAAAAAATGCTCTCAACATCACATCCTCCCTTCCACTTCCAAATTACCTTTTCAAGCTTTTGGTTCCTCGTGTTTTTGCTCTTTGTCTTTTTCCTCTTTTGACCTGTAGTGCATTTGCCAATATATATATATATATATATATATATATATATATATATATATAAATATATATATATATGTGTGTGTGTGTGTGTGTGTGTGTGTGTGTGTGTGTGTGTAGAGTAGAGTATATATAAATAGATATAAATATATGGCAGTATATACATATATAGCCTGATCTGAGTGGATTTATTTGCATAGAATTATGGCAGAGGAAGTACTCGAGTGCTGGTGAAGCTCTAATGTAAAAAAAGTTGCCGGTTCTGTCATGCCTTGAGGTGGATAACCCAGCAAGTCAAGGTGAATGGAGAGGAACAGCAATAATCTATCATTACGTGATGTATGTAGGTTTTATATCTATTTAACATACTTCTTATGTGATCACTTGTACAAAATAAAAGACAGCAAATACAAAAATGATACCTTACCATTTTAATGAGAAACATGTATACTGTGATTTTAAAAAGTTTGTAGTTTGAGAAGCATGCTTTACAGCAAACCACTGCACATTTTCTCAGTAACCAAATAATCTCTTAAACATTATGTATGTATTGAAACTGTTTTAAAAATGTTCTAAAAGTGCCTCAACCTTTATTTATAATTAGCAAGTGTCTCTTGCTCCACTTACATGTAACATTTAAGTAACATAGCAGGCATGTGGAGTACTGGACTTACTAGACATTTCAGACAGATTACAGTAAAGCGATACATGTATAATAAATTCATACATTTTCACATCATTCTGTAATAGTTCAACTGTTTAGGTTTTTATATGTATGGGAAATTGTGCTGCTGTGAATATTTATAGTCCTATTGGATATGTCTTGTAGGTTCTAACACCACATATTTACACAACACTAACACCACACAACCACACATACACACCGACAACAGCGAAATAACCAACACCATAAACCGCACACATAGCAAAAATAACCAAAACAAAACACAGCAAAACAGAAACACATCCCACACACACAACCACAACACACACACAACAACACCCAAAACCACACCACCCAGCCCACAAACCCCCTAACTAACCCCACTAAATCATACAGCCCACACTTACCTACCACCCCCTAACACCTAACTCCTTACTTACCCTGTAACCCTAACCCTAACTCACTACCCCCTCCCCTATCGCCCCCTCCCTAACCCCTCACTTAACCCCCCTATGGCTCCCCTAACCCTAACTCCCAAACCACCACCCCTATCAGCTCCCCTAACCCTGCTCTAACTAACCACCCCCTATAACCCTAGACGGTAATCTTCCCCACTTACCTGCCACACCTCCCTAACGTCCCCCGCACTATCGTCACAGCCACTCCCCCCACCCCATGTCCGTCTCCTGGCGCAGGTGTGTCATCCGTGGTGTGGTCGTCCGTCGTATCGATCGATGTTGCGATGTTCTCGCACTGCGCGTTTCGGTCTCGGTCTTCTTCACTGATCTTCTGGAGCTCCGGATTCCATGTCGGGTCTTCTGCTGCTATGAAAGTAAGTCAGGTAGAACCGTCTTGTAATACCATAATCATTTTGGCAGGCAAAAAATGTGAGAGAAAAACAATTGAACAGAAATAAAAGCACTACAGTTAGCCATACCATCACCTTTAGCATAAGAGTAAAATCAGATTCACTCATAAATTATCCCCCTAGACTGTGATGCAATATGATGCAATAGACTGATTTATTTACAAATTCATGACATTATTATCAACTGAGGTAAAACAGTAATCCACATGTACCATTTTCATACAAAAATAAATAAAAGTACGCATTGAAAAGAGACAAGAATATGCATTGAGTATGAAATATCTTACATATGTCATAGGATATTAAAGGAACAAACACATTATTGAAAAAACTACATAATTTAGTAGCACTGCAACATTATTGAAAAACTACATAATTTAGTAGCATTGCATTTAAAGGTGCAGAACTGTGCATTCAGAAATACAACTCATAGCACAAGCTAGATTTCAGCTTTACTATGTGTGGAGGTTGTGATTTTATAGGTTCATAGGTTCATAGGTTCATACTAGGCTATCTGCGAATAAAAACTATGCCTATCATTTTGCTGTGCCTCTGTCAAGCAGTGACACTGAAGTAATCCCTGGGGTATATCTGCAATCTCCCATCCATTGGTCAAGATTCCTCTTGAACAAGGCCAGAGAGGTGCTCTGCCTCACATGTACCGGGATTTTGTTCCACAGCATAGGGAGTCTCTGGGTGATGAATCTGTCCCCCTCACACGTTCTATTTATAACCGTGTCAAGGTTTAAGTCTCCCGCCCTTGTGGTTCTGAGGGATCTAGATCGCACTATACCATATCCCTCCTCCCATGAATAAAGTTAGATGAAATGCACAGTTTCATTTCGCAATGCAAACCTTCGCTCATGTCACCTGCCGTAATATGTTAATACCTTATGTGATCAGGTTAGTACATTAGGGCTATGTGACACAACCTTTGTTGAAGCTTTTATGTTTTGCTTGTTTAGTCAAATATGTTTTAAATACCAGTCTTAGGGATTCAGAAATGTTATGACCATGATTGTGGCCAAGTTGGCATAATTTATATTACATGTGAGAAGTTACAATGCTTATTTCCAATTCATGCAGCCAAGCCATTGTGCAGGATGAGCAGCTCCTTGTTATGGCCATGTTGGAAAATCAAGGCCAGATTATGTTCCAGTGCTTGTTGGCCAGATTAAAATGCAAGCAGCTGAGGTAAACACTCATGCATGAGTAACTCTTGTAGTCATCATGTGTCCACACGCACATACAGGAAAATTATTTTGACAATGCCGGTGTAATGTATAGACTTATATATGCAGACAAATGTACAATGAAAGAGGGTTTGCTATCATTATGTCGACGTGCATTTGCACGGCTATGAAGTATTCGAACATCAGATGTTCGAATACTTCTTTACGCAGGTGAGTCTCGCGAGGGGAATATTAAGTTAGGGTGCAAGAAAGAATCATCTATGTGTAAATGTTAGGTTAGGTAGGTAGGTGATTATGGGAGGGGTAGGCGTGCTGCTGTATCACGTAAATAATGCATAGACATTTTTATTCAAACACAATGTTTGTTTTTTTCCACTATTATTCTAAAAATGTTCATTTCGATGCATAAACATTTTACTTTTGAATTTATGATAGTAAACCAGAAAGAGAAAATGTCAGGAATAGCTAATGATTAAGCAGAGATTTCACTATAGCAACAGTAACCACAGAGATGGACAGAAGAGTGCAAAGGGAGCTGTCCACCAAAGCAGCGCTGCAAACTAAAATGTAAAATATGATCTGACAATACTTGAATGTAGAATAATGGGAAACTTAGGCAGGAAAGATGCGAAACAATGAAGTAGCATGATGCTACAAACTACACAAGTCCAGAATATAGTAAAGTGTGACAGTGGACTTGTACTATAATGTGAATGTCATGAAAAATGAAAATATGACACCTTCAGAGGCGTTGACCCAACAATTCAGTCTACTAGGCAGTGTGTCTTCTCTTCCCTAGCAATGGGGCCACAGAAGGAGTCAACATAAAAGATATCATAAAACATACATAGCAGAATGTAGCACATTTTCAGGTTGACATCAAGAAGTGAAATATAAGGTTCAAGGATATGAGGCTGTGCCTTTCTCAGCAGCACTCTCTGTACTGGTGCATTATTAGGTGGAGCCACAGAAAGAGTCAGAGTAAAAGGTGCCATAAAAGCACATATCAGAGGAATGTAGTGCATTTACAGACTGCAAACTGAACTTTGAAAAACAACATACAGCCCCAACTCAGTGCATTGACACAGTGCACATTACTTCATGAGTACACTACGTCATCAAAGCAGGAAGACTATAAGTGTTAAGTGTATTTTATGTCACTTATATGGTAACAAGCAGTGAAGCTTAGTTTAGCTCACTTATTTAACTGATGGCAATATCTGTAGTGTGTGATAAGGACTGGACTTTACTTCTTCCATTCAACCACAAATGTTATGTCTCATTGCTTAGACATTTGCATTGATGTTGCTCTTTGCAACCCATTTTGCAATGTATGAGCTCAGAAAGATGTTTTTTTTAATATAAGCCCTTTGTGGGAATGCATGTCATGTGCATATCTATTTTTTCACCAGACTAAAGGACAGAAATGGGAATATAGGACAGAGATGAAAAAGGGGAAGCAAGCAGAGATCATAATACAAGGTGCACAAATAAGGAGTTAGCAGAATGGAGGTGGGATAAGGGCATACCTCTCAACCTCTTAGCTCAATAGTGTAGAATTCCAACCATAGTTATACTTATTTATTGATTTCAATCCTCAATGATTTGTCAGAAAAAATAGACTTTTTATGATGAGCAATTTAAGTTGTCTTGTGTACCTTACAGCAGTATCTCAGAAGCTGAGAGGTATGGGTTGGATTATTTATTTGTGGGACAGGTGTCCTTTTATTTTTCCTTAGAGAAGGAAAAGTTGGGAACGGAAGTAAGGAAAGTAAGAGGGTGGTAAGATGGTGAAGTTAGGATTGCACAGAGGACGGACATGACTGACATGGTGTGCTGGAACACAATGAGAGAGGGGGAGCACAATAATAAAGGGGACCTCAGACAAACAGAGTGAAGCCAATGGTAAGGGGAGCATGCAGGAATGGGCATGAAAGGGAGGTGATTACTGTGTCCGGGGATAGAACTGGGTGTTCAAACATGCAGTCTCTTCCAGATTAAACCCATTTAAAGGTTACTCACCACCTTAATAACCATCACCATTAGATCATGACTCAGAAGGTGAAGTCTTTGCTGGGCAGGGGTGCAATGTAACGAGTTGCTAGAGCACATTCTCCATGCAGCCAATGTGAACATCCAGCTTCCTGTCTGTTGTCTTCCCCACATATTCTACCAGCTACTGATGGGTGATAAACATGTGCACTGTTACTGGAGGGTACCATGGTACTATCCTGCAGTGCAGGGCTACCTGAGTCAGGTAGTGTAGAGAGAGCAGGACATGTGGAGACAACTGTGGCAGGCTAGAACCCAGATGCTCTGGGTATCTCTGCTTGTGGTGGCAGTGTTGGTGTTGTTGCTGCTGATGCAAGCTGTGAGGGTGACAGGCCTTGCTAGAGGGAGAGGCTCAGTTGCTCTGTATATACCAGTAACAGAAATAGAGAGAAGCAAAAATAAAGTAAATAAATGTATGAAAGAGAAAATATAGCAACAAAGAAGGTAGGGGAAGAGAAATACAAACACAATGAATATTGCATTCTGAATTATGTTGAAACTGATGCAGCAAAATGTAATAAACTTTTAATAGTAGAACTTACACTGGTATGTTATTTACCTATATGGCTGATTATAACAAATGGGGGGACTAAGTCAAAAGCCATCTACACATGTAGATCTGACATAGGTGAAAACTAATCGCAAGAGCTGTTTCTCAAGACAACATATCTGTACCTGTGGCTAATGATGCTATTTGGGTTTTGGGAATATAGAGCAGTACCCATACAAAATAAGCATACAGATCCTAAAATAAAAACGTTCAGCACCAGTGATAGACAAGGGACAGATATTTCTATTGTATATTGTGAAATGCCCAGCAAACTACTAATACTTATGGATATTACATGCATGGACCTTGTAGAGTACATCGATATTAGTGGGATGACAAATATGCTTTGACATTACAAACTTTTTACATTTTTTTTGTGTGGGGGGATTAATCCTAGCACCTTCCAAACAATTGCAATGCACCAAAACTTAATACAATGACCCACTTATCTAGCTATACTGTAGGCAGCATGCAGAAGTTCACTACTAACACTGTACAGTTATCCTTGAGCTCTGTCAGTACTGACAAAAGTGATACTGCTATGCAAAAGTTATAAATAATTACTTTGAACAGCTACGATTGTTACAGTGCCAAAGAGACATAATTTACATGACATTATGTAAACTCATCCCATCACCTTTTTTGGTGCTCTAGTCTGCTCATATGCATCTACCTTTTCCTTTCAATCTCTGCACAGTCTACATTCATAAACAGGGCATAATGAGAAACAAAACAGTGGCATGCAGAAGCAAGATACTTGTTTGCCAAAAAGTAAGTATATTTACAGTACTGAGTTGGAGACTGTGTCCTAACTTCAGTCTCCCTTTGGTCAAGGACATCGATTTTGCATCAACATAAGCCACTCTGGAAGTGATGGCACTGTTCCCTATGGATGGGATGCTAGTGTAGTATTGGTGACAACCTTTGCCAAACTATTCAATGCATCAGCCTTATACTGGGACCTAGTGTAGCCCTCCTGTAGGAGCTGCCAGCTGCAACACTTATGGAGTATGTCCAGAAAATTCCTGGACTCCTACTCATTCCACCTCTGTCCTTTTAAAGGAAGAATCTCCTCACATTCTGCAGTGGTGATTGGATTATCTTCAAAGATCTCAAAACACTACCAGAGACTTATTGCCTCAAGCAGTTCTTGCATCTCACAGCCTCCACACAATAGAAGGTCAACAGGCAACGCATTTGCTCGATGGATAGCAAACTAATAAACTATACTGTATTAGTCTGGTTCAAATAGCAGCTTAATGTGTAAAACATGGCAGTCCTCCATCCCTCTGTTTTTCTGATTAATTATGGGATGGCAATTCTCGCCACCCTAACATAATTGTGTGTGTGTGTGTGTGTGTGTGTGTGTGTGTGTGTGTGTGTGTGTGTGTGTGTGTGTGTGTGTGTGTGTGTGTGAGTGTGTGTGTGTCTGTAGTGTAAATAGCATCATGTAGTAATTATCAGGTTTACTCATTACAAAAATTGAGTTAGCTAGAGGCAATAATAGGATGAGCCCTATAATAATCATATCACTCCTAGTGGTGAATCCAAGTGATATCAGTATGAAGAGAAACCTAGAGTGGCATTTTGCTACAGAAGAAAACAAAACAGGTGTCTGAACCCTGTGAACTGCTCTTGCTGAAATCTTACTTTGAGTCAGCTATCTCCTTATCTAAGGTAAACATTACTTTTCACCTCTTCCATTCAGTTACATGTTGCTAGACTTGACTATTTCAATACCCTGATTCTTGTGAGGGATGTCATGTTCTCAGTAATTTTAGGATGTGTTGGCTAAAAATGTCTTAAGAGGCATATTGCAAGTACACTGTAAGTAGAAACCTGCAAGGTTATTAAAGTAGATGGGAAACCCCACCCCGAGCTCATATTCTGGTAATGTTCATTAATATTTTGCTGTTGTTTGTCTTGCACATATGTAAATAGTCACACACTTAGTAAAATTGTTATTGTAATGGCAAAGTGTTGTTCAGTTATACTTCTGTAATTGTTTTGTGGGGAATATGTGCTCAGTACGCATATGATTATGTGCTCAGTACACATATGATATGTGACTGTTACTTAAAGACTGTCATGGGTGCCGGAAACATAGATCCAGGGGGAAGGGGAGCCCCACCACTTTTGCAGCTTCAAGACCTGTCAAGAAAAATTAATGAAGTGGAGTTTTCATACTAATGTGGATTCGCGCGAAGTTAAGCTAAGTAAACTAGCTGTTCTTGTTCTCTTATTGCTCTGTGTTACAGGAGTTATGCTGCCACTGTTCCGTTGGTGCTGCCAGTCATGCCGGTAAGGAGAGTTTTCTTCTTTTATTTGCAGGAGTTATGCTGCTCCCCTGTGGTGTGTGTGTGTGTGTGTGTGTGTGTGTGTGTGTGTGTGTGTGTGTGTGTGTGTGTGTGTGTGTGTGTGCGTGTATGTGTGTGTGTGTGTAAAATGCCTCAGTTAGGTATAGCTGGTGGTTAGTGTTACTCAGGCTGAGACAAGAGCCTGAATTCTCTACCCATACCACCACTTGTGATTCAAGGAGTTGAGTCCATAGGTCTCCACTGTCCACATTTTCACAGAATATTTGGCTCATACTCTTGGCCTTTTCCTCTTAAAATTTGTGTTTTTCTGGCAAATCGGTGAGAACTTAATTCACTAAATAATGATAGCTCTTTATGTTTCAGTCTTCCTATTTTTCAGGAAACACATGGTAACACAAAACACTTTATTGTAGCAACTCTCTAAGATTATACAAGCAGCATGTAAACTATGTCCCTAGTTTTGTTCCTTTGCCCCCCAAATAAATTTTGGCATTTTCCAGATTTCTTGTGCTGCGAAGTTGAGAGATTTAGCTGCTTGTCAAGTGGATTTTACAAGGAGCTGAGAGCTTCAGGGGAAGAGAAGTTTAATGCAACTTATGCTAAGCTGTTTGCATTGTTGTTGCAGAACAGGTAGTATACTTGCTTTTGATGCAGAAGGCTGTGGATACTACTCCCACAGTATGCAGATGGATTGCTGATGCTCTACTGTATTGTACTGTAATAGGAGTGGATGCTGCAGTCCTATGTAAGTCTTCCTTTGGAGAAATTGCCTAGTAACTATGAACCCAATATCAGTTTGCCATCCATTCCCCATTGCAAAATTACTATCTTAACATTTTTAATGTAGCATAGGCAATATATTCTTCAAGGGCAACAGGCACTTTATTTGTAGATGAAACAGTGAAATATAAAGTTGTTTGCTAGCAGCAACCTCTTCATTAGTTACAGATCCCTTTAATGTGGAATTATTTAGATGACTTACTTCTGCAGAAATTTTGCATATTTACTGATATTGGTGGATTGTAATGACAGAAGTTTGAGTGGCCTTTTATGGTTGAAATTTTCTGAAATGGGTAGTTTTGTCATTATTGGTTCATGCATTTTGTTTATTGCTTACTAGAAGGCTGTTCCAAACTACAAAATTGAAACACATTCTAGCAAGTGGCGCTGTGTTATACAAGGAATATAATTTAATACAATCAGGTTAATACAATCAGGAAGGTGAATCAAATAACATATACATGTATGCCTGCTCACAGGATGCAGGAGATCAAAATAGGGGAAGAGAACAGTTACCAATGGTGTCCCCCAGGGTTCAGTGCTGAAACTTTTTCTGTTTGGCATATACATCTCAAAAGTAAAAGAAAATACCAAAAGGCTTTTGCCGACTATGTTTGAGATGACTGCAAGCTAGGAGCAGTTATTGAATCCCCAAATGACTTAACCATCATACAGGAAGGTTTGTCCCAAACAATAACTGGTACCAGAATCATGAATTGAAACTAAACTCCAAGAAATACATTATCGCATCCTTTGGGAAGCCGTCTACGCCAGGGAACTGCCAAATTGACAATGCCCCCTGAGAACTGACCGAGTTGTTTGGCATTTGCTAACTTGTGTGTACAGTGACCTAACTTTTGGCCAACATGTGCCGAGAGTCATAATAAAGCATTTCTATATTGTACAGCTTATAAACAAATTGATTGTGACTAGATCTAGAGATGTTATTGTCCCCCTTTGCAAAGCCCTCATTAGGTCAATCATTTTGTATAATGCCCACTTTGGCATGTATCTTTTCAACAATAGGAATACCCATAGAGATACTGTACTAAAAGGATACAAGTCCTAAACAATAGGTCTTGCATGGACCACCTCAAATATTTATCACTATACTCAGTATCCTACAGAGTGCTTAGAGGTGACGTGTCTGGCATACAAGGCATCCTCTAACCTAATACAGATGGACCTACTGAACATCAGCAAGTCAAATGTTATCAGAAATACTCAGTCCAGGTATCTAAACTGAATGTTGTGGAGAGATGGATATATATCCAGAACAGACTATCCATTCCTGTAAAACAGAGTTCATCCCTGTCCATATTCAAATGCAACTTAGATTGAAGGATGGGTAATAGAAAATGTATTCCAGGATTGTCCCTCGTGCCACTAATGGATAGAGGCAGTTCCTAAATGCTGCATCCCTTACATGGGTCCCCTCAAATTATCTATAGTGTAATCACATTTATTCTCACTAGGGGTAATATACAATTATCAGCCATGGGATAGGTAAGACTAATCAGGAAATGTTAATTCAATCAAAAAAAGGAAAACTGGCTAAGCTTAAAATGTCCTCTAAGTGAATCTATGTTGTGGTAGTACATAGTTTTCAAAACTGCCCTTTTTAGATCACTAAGTGTCCCTGTCACCCTCTGCCCCCCCCCCCCCCCCCCATCTTCAACAGCTTCCAGCAGCTCTGAAGATTGTGGGCAGACATATGTAACTGTGAGGCACAAACTAAGCAAAATATATATCCTAGTACTATAGGATTAATGTACAGATATTTCAAGTCCATACAAGAACAAAGTTATCAATTCCCCAATTCTCCATCCAACAAAGTAATGCCCAACAAACAGATCCCTAAGAAAAATGTGGGATTTGCTGGCTCATTCACATCTGCCCACAAGCTTAATTTTGCAGATGAGCAAAACTCTTCTGGGCCTCAGTCAATAAACTGATAAATTCAGGACAAGATATACAGCCTACTCCAAATACACCAAAACAAAATGATACCATGACCAATGTTCCTTAGCTGTCCATGTCACTAACCTACCCTTCTATGACAATGTCTGGGCTGAAATATAAAAAACTCATTAGATACTTAGAGGAAGGGTCATTCCTGCAGTATCAGCATTCCCTCTAGATTTAAAGAGATGGGGATTGGTATAATGAGGTGAAAACCTCGCAGACACAAGGTACAGTGTTTGATCCTCACCTTTGAAGTGAAAACCGTCTAGGCTTAAAATGGCCTACAAGGGCAGCTAGCCAAGTACTTACCTATAAATCTATGAAATGCTTGCCAATGTAAACATGGTGGGTGGTCAGGACTACAGCTACACCTATGATATTGTCCATTGCAGTGCTGTGGAAAAGATCCATACTGTTATCCACCAAGCAGATGCTGTGGCTCAGGAGCATAGGGGAAACTGGTGGTAGGCTATCAAGTCAGCCACCTCTTATGGAAATGGAAAAGTTTCTGGCCTTGTGAAAGGGAGTACCATCTTCACAGTGACTCTCTGTGCAGAGTTAGATGTTGGGGCAGAGGTGGACAGGCCCCACACAGTTTCAACTGTCATTGTTCCAGGTATATTATCCTACTTTGTAGTATCAAAACTGTTCTGGGCCTCACTCAATAAACTGATAAATCCAGGACAAACTACACAGCCTACTCTAAATATACCAAAACAAAATGATACCATAGCCAACAAATTCAATATCTACTTATACAGACATTCCAGTCATTAAACAACCAGATGACTAATGGAGATCTTGATGTCCCTATTGAATGAACTGGCCTCCTTCAACATTTCTTCTTCCAAACAGTTCCCACAGATATTATCAAAAATATCTAAAAAAATAGAATTTACCTGGTGAATATCTTAAAATAGCAGCTGATGCTACTGCATATCCAGTTTCAATTCTGATAACTCAATTCATATCTGAAATTAAAGTCCCCTCACTATAAAAAAAATCTTTAATTATTCCACTGCAAAAGGGAAGAATTAATACAGGTCTTTCAAAGTACAGGGCAATTGTTATTTATCTCAATTACCAAAGTATTAAACAAATGTATGAATATGCTACTTCTCAGCTATCTAATAGATACATTTTTTTCTTACATGGGTATATGGTTTTCATCCTCATCACAACGCAACTAGTGCTTTGCTGAATTTTGTAAATACTGTCAACACCCTTAGAAATGCTGGCAGCCTTGTCTCCATTTCTCCTCAATCTTCCTAGACATATCAAAAGCTTTTGACACTGTCTCCCACCAGAAAATCTGACATAAACTGTCATCTTTGGGGCTCATCAACTCTTTACTGTAATGATAGCTACCTCTGAGACAAAAGACAAACAGTGTAATGGAAAATTGATTTCTCTGCCTTCTTGCCAGTAAGTATTGGTGTCCCACAAGGATCTATACAAGGCCCCATACTTTTCGACATATTCATCAATGACCTCGACACTGCTACAAAAATGTTACTCTAGTTCAACATGCTAATGACATGATCCTAATTTGCTCTAACAAATCTCTTTCTAAACTCCAAGACCTTAAAGAACAATCCTTATCCACTGAAACATGGCTAAATAATTCACAACTATTTATATTTTCTAAAAAAAAAAAAAAAAGTTAAATTACTGCTCTTCATCCCAAGACATGTCTACCAAAAAACAATATTCACTATTGCCTCTGCCAGCAACACGATGACAGAACAAGGAAACGACACCAAATTACTGGTGTCATCATATATGACAGGTTGAAATTTGACCACCATGTATCGCACATAATTAAAAAAAACTCATTGGAAACTAAGAACATTATACGCTTACCTCACTGATATAGCCAGAAGTAGTATGGCCTTGATGTTCTTAATGCCATCTCTCCTCTAAGCTGCCCCAATCTTCACTAACCTTCAAGTCTCACAACTTTCCAAACTTGAGCAATGTTATTATAAAATAGTGAAATCTGCAGTAAATTATAAAACTAGAACACACCAATGCCTAGCCATCAGAGAATTAAACTGGTTAGAACTACCATATCACCAAGCTCTTTTTCATCTAACTACAACACATACATCTCTATAAGCCAGAAAACTGCCCATCCCTTAACAGTATAATACATCACTATTTCCTAATAGAATTTTATGTTCAAGAGAAAAATCAGTAATACCAAATCATGTAATAGTGCAGGTAACTCTCTATAGTCACACACTGTAACCAAGCTATGGAACTATATCCCACTACCACTGGAATCCATTCAGAATAAAAACTAATTTAAAGCACAAATAAAATTTCATCCATCAGAACAATGGATCTGCTGCTGTACAGATCCAGCATAAATGCCACTGTTATCTTCACCTTGCTACATCAATAAACCATTTCTCTTCATTCAGAATCCTCTGCATCACAACACCTTTTCTCCAATACCTGAAGAGTTGTACTAGCATCTTCCAGCTATATCCATTGTTTTGTGACACTGCTCGCCCCCACCTCTATACTTCTAATATAAACCTTATGTTAGCCAGATATATAATGGCATCTAAGCTTGCCCCATACTCGATCTCTTAACTACAATATTAACGTTTTTGCCCTTCCTAGTTCCTTTCCTCACCTACGTTTCTTTGAACTTCTAAACACTAATCAAATTAGCTATTATTTATTATCTATCTGTCAAACCCACTAATTCACCTCTTCAAATGCACAGTGTTTAATATCTACTAATGCACAAGTATATTTTAAAATTGTAAAAGTTGCTTCTTTTTAAATATGGATGAAATTTAATTAGCAAATATATGTGCAAATGTTAGCATGTATTATTTATTATCTGTGCATGTATATTACTGGATATCTGTTTAAAAATATTCGTAATGTGTTGGAGCTTTTCTCCTTGGGCCCCCAGTGAAAATGTTTGTTTTGCCTAAGTCTGGTAAACAATAGCAAAATAAATAAGGATATACAAATATAATATATGCAATTCCTACTTAACATGTGGACAGTGTAATGTTTATTAAATCTGTCCAACTTAGATGATGGAGGTACATCTCGGACCCATGTTTCACATCCTTCTGCATGAGGTATAGTTAGGGGCATTCATTTTTATTATATTTTATAGGTGCAGAGACATCAGTTGTGTGTGTATTTGTGGTGCTTCATCATACTTACACTGGATATTTTGCACTCTGGTGTATTTACAGGTGATTCTTTATCCAGCACTGGCACTATGGACCTGAACGTGCCTGATGTTGATAGTGATGGCAGGGATGAGCTGTACAGTCATGGAGTACAGAGTTTGTGTTTGACACAGGGAGTGTGAGCCCTGTATCCTTACACTGACCATGGACACAGTCTCTAAGACTGTGGATACTCAGGATACTCAGATGTCTGTGAGAGGACATGTTGATGGGACACTAATTCAAGGAAGTGTGGTGTCCCCCACATCAGAGATGTCTGCAACTGCCCCTAGTACACATGAGTAGGGGGTTCACAAAGTGGGGGGTTGGTAGTTGCTGCCCTTGTGCTGAGATTGGTGAGTCAGGTAGCACCTAATATATGTGCAAGTTGGTTTTGGATGGCTAGTTCCACTACAGCTGTAGCAAAGACAGTGAAGATAATTCAGGTCATGCATGCAGACCTATGGGAGTGCAATGAACTTTATGTGTGATTCTTTGGATAGACCAAATCACACAGTGGGCTATGCAATGTCTCTGTGGGTCATCTGTCAAAAGCAAAGGGCTGTCCGCATAGCCAGTCATTTGCTACAACCCCAGGTGACATGGCTATGAATGAGTGAGAGCTCACTCCTGCAAAGTTAGTGCTTTCACAGCCCATTGATTATGGAGGTGTTTATGCCCAGGAGAGGACAACCCAGTGGTTGTGACCATGGTCATGCTGGCAAATCTGCTAACAGATGTCAGTCTATGTCACACAGAACACCAACATTTAGGCAAGACCATGCTACAGCCAATGCAACTGCTGGCAAACCCAGTTATTATGGCTGGGGATGTGCATGGGATGTTGAACACAGTTATGCATGCCCTGAACCTGTCTAGCAGGTCAAATTGCAGTTTTGCACCATATCCTTAGGCTGTGCCCCTGCATATACACATTCCTACTACCACAGGCCCAGCACATCCTACTTACCCACTGAACCTGGCCCTTCTGCACATTAATCCCCCAAAGCTACCTATAAATGCACTTTACCTTTTTTCTACACCTCAACACTCACATACACACATTTCCCCTATGAAAGGCATGCAGTGTTGTACTCTCTTGTCCACTTGTGCAAATGACGAGAACTGTGCACTGTCTATTGTATATTGTTACTTGGATCGTCTGTTTCTGCTGCACAGCATGGCCACCCTATGCCTGGTTAAGTACGGTATGATATTTTTGCATGCATCACTTTTACTGTTGTGTATCTGCTTAACTCTTGTATCATTATTTTGTAAAGTAATATGCACTCCATCTAGCACTGTCATCCCCTGCTGCTGCTGACTGTCCTCTGACTCCTCATCTGCCTCAGCTGGCACTGCTGGTGATGCTGGGAAGTGTGATCTTTGTGAGAGTCTACCCTGTTGTAACTGCTTCCTAACTATAATATTATGTAAAATACTCTTCATGGTCAGTATTTTGGTACACTTGGTGGGATCATACTGCAGGACACTACTGAATGTATTCAGGCAGTGAAAGTGTGACTTTACTTGCTGAACACACTGTATAATATTTCCGGTTTGCGGTAGCACATGGTTGTACTACAGATCAGTTTGATGGTGCTGATTTCCGATGAATGTCATTAGCTAGGATTCTAAGGCATATCCAGCATCACCTAATAGATGTCCCTGTGGAAAGTCACCTCTCAAAAACTACTGATATGTGGGCCATATGTGTGAGTCATGGAAACCACCTGGGTGACCTCACCACACACACTGTAGATGACACCTTATCAATTACAATCTACTTGGCTGTTGATAGAGTGATGCCCTTTGCTGTTCATGCACCTCCTTCCCAGATCACCAGGTGGGGCATTTATTTTAATATGGGGTAGGGATTGTGGCTCCCAGTAACTCAGGAAAATCATCTGTCACAGAACTCCCACACAATGCTTGCTCTGTCCTCTAGCGTATGTGGGAACTGTATGCTCCCAAACATGCTGAAGTAGGGCATTGAGCAACCAATAGAATATTCTTGAGGTAGAAGCTTGAGATACGTCCAGTGGGACCACAGTAGGTCACTGCAAATAAAACATGTAAAGCAATACAAATATTTGTATCCACTGAGATGGGTACTCTGCAACTCCCACAGGCTATAGATGAGGCCAACACATGTCCATGATTTTCTGCACAGTGTCCCTGTCCAAACAGTAAAGGTCCATCACTTTGATGTCATGGAGGGCATGAAATTTTAAATGACCCTGCATCTCCCGGAGTGATATCTTGCACCACTGGGTAAAGCAGCTGCAATCAAAGCCTCATGCAGATGCACATTAACAAAGACTTTTGCAACCCTAAGCATGTTTGAATGACATAGATCATGTGAACACTGGGATATGGCATAATCTAAATAAGGAGAAGTATCACTGGGTGAAATTTAAATATTTCTGAATAACTCCACCATCTTGTTTTGCCTCATTACCATCTGCAGCACTTCATTTAGCAGTCATTAGTACATAGCAGAACTAACCACATTATCTGGCCTAGCCACATTATGTACATTTTTTTCTGAATCACTAAATCACACCCACCCGATCTATGGCTGTTCCTCATACAAGTTTACTTACTACAATGCTGCAAAGTTATCTGAATTTGGCCCAATGCTTCTGAAAACAGAATGAAACACATTCCTCAATGACCCAAAAAAGTCTGTTTAAGATACTGTCAATACATTTTAAGATATTAACTGCTACATTAATAAAAACATACCAGTAAGGCAGGTAAAGTCATCACAAATCTTTAAGTGGAATCACAAAAGCAATTAGATCCAGAACAAAAAAAGTGATACATACTTGTTAGCCTTCAAATATTACACCAGTCACAAAAACAATCAAGATTCATTAAGACCTGCACAACGTGCAGGAATAGTGCAGGAGCTGCTGCACGCAATATGTCAGCTGAGCGATTCAGCATAGAGATCTCGGGAGGTGCACGAGCGCCCCTACACTATTCCTGCACAAACACCACTGACTTATGCTAATTACCTCATATGTTGATGAAAACCATACAAATTAGGTGAATTAGTGATTCAGCAAACAGACAGGTGTTCGTGCAGGAATAGTGTAACCTGCAGAAATGTATTCAGTTACTAGCTGAATACATTTTGCAGATAAGAAAATGGAGGTATGACAGCCTCAAATAAAGCAGGTATTTCATTTATTAGGCATGCCAATGGCCAAATATATGGCCATTGGCATGAAAAATGGTTTAAATTTTTTTAAATAAAACTTCTTTTTTTTGGCCGATCTCAGCCATTTAAGCATAGGGCAACGGTGTGCAAACAGGATCATGCCGAAAATAAATAAAAAAAATTTTGAGAGAAATCAGCATTTTGCCATTATAGTCAATGTCATGCAGAATGAAAACAATACCAGGGAATAGTGGTTGCTAAGGGGAAAGGCTCAGTATAAGTGTAGTAACTCAGGAGTAAGCAGTGGTGTAGTAACTCAGGAGTAAGGGAGTGGTGTATGCAAATGAGGGATTTATACTGAATCACAAATTTCTTCTAAGTGTCAGACTGCACCTAATCGTGTAGGTGCTCTAACACCACTGTGTAGACAGGAGTTGCAGTTAACATGAAAAGAGGGTGTGTCATGCATATTGCAGCTCAGTGGCCTATGTTTGCCCTTAGCTAAGCACAGCTAAGGAAGGGGGTGTGTCTGAGGCTGCATTTTCTTATTACATGAAATGCAAAGCATGTTTGTGTCCAAGGAGGACCACTTCTGCTTAAAAGTGTTTACTTTAGCTAAACGGGTGTGTGTGGTGTGCACTGGGCCTAAAAAAAAAAAAAAAAAAAAAAAAGAAACCACAAGGGATAGCAGAATTGTTAACATTTGAGCAGTGGAAATGCGCAGTGCACATCAGGGCTTAAACGGGGAGGAAATGGGAAGGGGAAACTGCAGAAGGAAGGCAATCAAGGAGAGCTACCATAGCTGGCAGGTGGAATGTATCAGCCAATTACACAAGCAGCAGCCCAGCACACCACTATAAACTATGCTGACACCTTTCAGTCTGTTTTTTCCCACAAACTCTTCACTACTGGTGTACACATTCGGGGGGAATTTTAAACTAACAAAACATGTTAGAGGCTGCTGTTGCTTTGATCTGTCAGTATATGCTAGAGACTGAGGGTAGTGAGGAGGATAATGCTGACAACCAAATCAGACCGAGGAGGAGGAGAAGAGTGTTCAGACCCAGGGTACACCAGGGGCTACATGATCTGGAGATAGTAAAGTGCTACAGGGTGGGCAGGGACATACTTCAGCTTGTTGAGCTGTGCTGGCCTTGCCTCAATCCCAGAACCAACAGAGGGGAATCCATTCCAGTGGATAGTAAGGTATGTGTAGCCTTAAGAATATTAGCTGCAGGTACTTTACGAAGACCAACTGGGGATATCATGGGGGTCTCACAGGCATCTGCGTTCAGGATACTCCACCATTTCCTTGATGCCATGCGACTGCATGCCACTGAGCACATTTACTTCCCCAGCACCTGTGAGGAAAGGACTAGCAATATGCATCTTTTCCCTCTGTAGCAGAATACCCAGAGGTACTGGGTGCATAGACTGCATGCACATCCACATCAAAGCACTGCCTGGTGACCAGGGTTGAGTCTACCTAAACCACAAGGGGTTCCATTCCATACACTGCCAGGTCATGTACAATTCCCAGGGCATTATCATGAATGTGTGTGCTGGCAGCCCTGGAAGCTATCACGACTCCCACATCTGGCATTCGTCACAGCTGTACTGGGCATTTGCCAGTGGGGAAATCCCATATGGCCATCTGATAGGGGATGCTGGCTATCCACTGGAGCCGTGGATGATGACAGTGATCAGAAATGCACACACACCCACACAAGAATGCCATAATGAGGCACACACACAAACCAGGATCATTATAGAGGGGGTGTTTGGCATGCTCAAGTCACAGTTCTGCTGCCTTGACATATCTGATGGAGCCTTGCAGTAGTCTCCAGCCACATGTGCACACATGTTCATAGTACATGCCATGCTACACAACATGATCCTGTGGAAACAGTTGCAGCAGGAACAAAATGGGGAAGGGCCACACAGCCCCCCATCATTGCCAAGGTCTCCACAGGTACAGAAGGACTCAGAGGAGGAACATCCTGAACCTGCCCCTGTAGGCAGACAGAGGTGTGCCCAGTATGCCCTGTCCTTGGCAAAGAGGCAATGCATAGCACATACACTGACACTGTAAGACCCGAGGGACTGATCTCTCTCTTTGACTCCCACACACAGTAAAATGGATGCCAAACAACACACCATCTATACCCTACCATGCTTAGGCAGTGTACTGTGTGCGTCTGACATAGTCAGCCCACAAGCACCATCCTCACAATAGCCTTAGGCACAAAGTAAATGAGTCTCCTTAACAAAATTAATATATGGAGTGGAATGTTCTTATAGCATATCTATGGTATTGATTCAAGCATGCAAGGGAATGGGGTGGCTTACTGGGATAGCAGCAGACAACTGACAGCTCTGTGGGACAACAGGAAGTGTATTCTCTGTACTGGCCTACCCACACCATGCAGTACCACCCTAGTTGACAAATACCACTGCAGTATATGTGGTGAGCCAAATAACGGGGGGGGGGGGTCATAAGTCACATGCATGGATGTCAAAGTGGGGGTCCCATACCCAACCCTAGCCTCACCCAGCAGATCAGCTGTAGAAAACCACACAGAAATGCCTGGCAAAGTCCTCCACATGGCGACATCCATGAAATCCCCACCATCAAACTTTTACACAGTCATATTACAGCAGGTCTGGCAGTGGCAGTATGGCTTTGAAAGGTAAGAAGTCTGAAACTACAAATGTCTATGCCAGAACAATCTGACCTGTGGTTGATACTGTTATGCTTGTAGTCTGAAAGATAGGGCACACCACTATGCTAAAAGAGACCAAAATGTTAAGCAAATATCAGCACAGTCTCTTCAAATGTGCATTGTGTACAGATGTGTCATCCTCCCCATAGTCCCACAGAAAGGGAGTAACATATCCTTAGCCTTAAGCAGAATACAGCTGTCAACTAGAGTGATGGCTCGACACAAACAAAAAGCAATTGTCAGTAACACCCAGGGTCAACTTACCGGTGCCATCCCAGAGTTGTCCACTGCTGGCAGCCTGGGAACATATGACCATCAGAATGCATTGCTTTGGTACAGATGGCCTGCATCTGTCACACCTGGCCTACAGGCCTGTGGCAGAAGCCCATGCCTCACCCACAGTGCCCTATTAGGGAGTGTCATGGGGTCCATAACACCAACATAACACAGTCTAAAAAAGGCAAAGAAAGGCCATGCTGCTAACTGCTAGGAGAAACCCTGTCAGTGTCAGAGAGCCAGAAATCTGACCAAAGCCATGAGTAATGGGGTGAAAAAGTTCCAAAGAGAAAGACACCTTTGAAATACTGCTGTAATAATACAATAAAGTTGAAGGAATGACTGTAGTAGCATTGAATGTCTGATGGGTATGTAGTCAGAAACTGCAATGTCAAATGTCAGTAATATCTGACTTCAACCCTGAGTGACTTGCAAAACACTTTTCCTTGAAAACCACACTTATTTGCGTAACCAACAAGCTATATGATTCATGAATGTGGACATTCTGTGATACTCTGTACAGTCGACAAGCAGGGCTAGGAGTCTAAACATGGAAATGCACTCTTTGCAGGCAGTTCTAACCTTGGAAGATAGGGACATGTTTGCACCCACAGAACCCTGGTCCACAGCCATGGGGAGTAACACAGCATTCCCTGATCACTCATCCTTTGCAACATCCTGACCCCAAAATGTGGCCATCCAAGCAAAATGAGGTGGGCCTTACATATATGTCTGACAAACACACACCTCCAGGCTGTTCAAACAGTCTGACACACACAAGACGTACTGAAACAATACATGACCGTGTCTTCTTCTTTTGGCTTTTCCCAGTTAGGGGTCACCACAGCAGATCACCTGTCCACTCATGATTGCAGGGGAGTTTTATGGTGTCAAGTTGCGAGCCCAGTGCCCAGCCTTCCACAGAAGGCACACAATCACACGCACTCATGCCAAGGGACAATTTAGAGTGTCTAATCCACCTACAGCATGTCTTTGGGATGTGGGAGGAAACCAGAACCCCTGGAAGAAACCCACCCAATTGCAGGGAGGACATGCAGACTCAGCACAGAAGACACCCCAGCCTAGGATCAAACCGAAGAACCTCTTGCTGGGAGGTGGCAATGCTAACCGCTGGACAACCTTGGCCGCCAAATACATGACAGTTTCAAACAGGTCTATGTCATGTTGTCGAACTTTTAAAAGTTCGAACATCATATGATTGACACCATATGATCGAACATTTAAAAGTTTGAACGTTTCAATGGAGATCTCCATACAGTGCAGAATGGGAAGATTTCCCTTTTCTGCACTGTAGTGTGATCTCAGAGTTGGTATATTTAAAGATCTGGGGGTGTGGGTAGGTAGTTTTTTTCTTTTTTTTATTTTTTTTATTACATTTTCGAACTTTTAAAAGTTCGATCATATGGTGTCTTACTATATGACATTTAAACTTTTAAAAGTTCAATTATGTGATATAGATGCTGTCAAACACCATATATGTCAGATATCTGCTAAAACAAGCCCCTAACAACCCATACATTACTGAGAGAAATAGTCAGAATCACCGTATGGCCCATTGTCCTTCCATTTTGATAGGCTATCTTCAGATATTCTGCACAAACAGGTTGAGAAGTATGGCTGTAGCACAAAAGAAACCTGACTGGAGTACAACAATCCCTGGAATGGAGTCCCACATGTACTATAGAAGGTCACAATGGACATGCTCATACACTTAGAGAAATGTCAGTAGGATCTAGGAATGAACAGGCCTTCCCCACCCAGTGCACTTCCCACTGCCCTACATTAGCAGTCTTGAAGATGTCTGTCATGACAGAAGTACCTTTCGTCAGAACTCAGCCTTGCGATCTGTGTGGTGCATGTGATAACTGTGTAACACTATAGTACAAATAACTAGTTAAGTAGGAGTTCTCTTCTCAGTCATGGCAAATGTCAAATTGTGTGTGTTTATAAGTTAAAGCTTTTGGGTCCATACAAACCCAGTACACTTCCCCTTTCCCTACTTTAGCAGTCCTGCAGATATCAGTCACCTTAAAAGTTCCTTTCGTCAAGACTCAGCTCCATATGATCTGTGGCACATGCACTAACTGTGTCACACTATATTACAAATAACTAATTAGGTAGGAGTTCTTATCTCAGTCCTAGCAAATGTCAAACTGCATGTGTGTGTGTGTGTGTGTGTGTGTGTGTGTGTGTGTGTGTGTGTGTGTGTGTGTGTGTGTGTGTGTGTATGTTTACAGGTTAAAGCTTTTGGGTCCATTCAAACCCAGTATACTTCCCCTTTCCCACTTTATCAGTCTGCAGATATTACTCACCTTAGAAGTCCCTTTCATCATATCTCATCCCTATAAGCTCTGTGGTGCATGCGATAACTGTGTGACACTATGGTACAAAAAACTAGTTAGGTAGGGATTTTACTCTCACATCTGGCAAGTATGTGAGTGTGTGTCTGTTTGTAGGACAAACTAATTTGATAAGTTTAACACCCACTGCCCACTTTATCAGTCCTGCTGATGTAATGCCCCTTATACGTTCATAAGTGTGTAGTAGACTAATGGCTCAGGAGCCTATACAAGCCAAGCCCATAGAAGGGCCCTGACATTGTGGCACCCAATGTTACTTCCCAGTGCCTGTATCAAGTAGATCCACTGCAGTGATCCTGGGGGTGAACTGTCTATTACCCATCCACTCATTGAGATTTCTCTGAAACAGGGTCTGCTAGGTGCTCTGCATGACATGTATGGGCAGTGTAATCAAGGGCATGTGCAGTCTATTGATGAGGGACCTGTCTCACCAGCATGTTGTGGCAATTATGGTAAAGAGGTCGATGTCTCTGTAGTGTGTGGTGTGGAGAGATTGGGATGTCTTTATATGTAGCATGTCTAAAAGAGCTGGGTCAGACATGGCTTTATAAGTCAAGCACAGATAGCTTCTAACTAGGTGATATGACACAGAGAGTAGCTGAAGTCTTCTGAGTCTGTCTGTGTAGGACACGTGTTTAATGCCTAGGAATCTCTTTGTGAGGTGCTTCTGTGGCCTCTCCAGCTGTTGTAGGTGTCTACTGAGGTACATGGCAAATGGGCCAGAGTACCTGATGAGTGGTCTAATGAGGGAACAGTAGACAGAGATCATTACCTCTGTCTTCCTGTATGCAAAACCCTTGGTAATGCAATGTGCCATATAGAAGGACTTCCTGACCATGGTGGCAATGTGGTAGTTAAAGGAGAAGTTGCTGTCAACCTGTGTCCCCAGATCTCTTATAATGCCTACAGTGTTCGTTGGGCTCCCATCAATGTGGTACTTACTGGGAACTGAGTGTTTTACCAAAGGGGATGATGATGCATTTTGTGGTGCTAAGCTTCTGGCCATGGTTTCCACACCAAAGATTGGTCTCAGTGAGGCCTTTCTGTAGGATGTCTGCATCACTTGTGGAGTTAATGATAGCTCCCAGCTTGCAGTCCTCTGTGAACTTGGTCAGCCAGTGTTCCTCTGTGTTAGGCTGTACTCCTGAGAAGTAGACACTGGACAGGACACTACCAAGTAGTGATTCCTGTGGGACTCCACTTGTGACTGCTTGCCAGTCTGACTTGGATTTTGCCACTGTCACACTGCATGTTCTGTTAACCAGTTTGCAACCCACCCACTGATATAGGGGTTGATGCCTAGTTTGGTGGGTTTAGCAATAATTCCTGACTGAGGAATGGTATCAAACGCCTTGGCCAGATCAAGGTAGGCTGCATCCAGTGCCTTACTGTCATATAGTTTTTCAGTGTATGTCAGGGCTGTCATAGTGAGTGTTGTGTCGAGCTATGTCTTCCACATGGTGTGGTGCAGGTGCTGACCTTATCCTCTTGACCAGCTAGTGCAGTCTTTGCTGGAGAGTGCATATTACCACATTTGTTGATATACGAATAACTCTCAAAGGTCTGAGTGTTTGGAGTTTAGAGGAGAGGGTTGTCTGTGTATATGAGGCAATTGCAACAGTGTCTCAGAATGGACAAGTGCAACAGGGTAATGGGCAAAAGCACAGAAAACTGCCCTTAAATCATGCCAGGAGGGGTTGTCATAACTACTTAGTTCTGGGGCTAATTCTGTGAGGAACAAGTACTGTTGATGGCTGCCAGGTGTGCTACACTTATTGATACAATAACCTGTTAAAGTGCAAAGCTATTATGCTATTTAAAGTGCAAGACAGAAAGAACTAGCAAGATGTAAGGCAAAAACTAAAGGCAGACTTTCTGCCACCTGTAATAACTTTAGCTCAGTTGTGCAGTTATCAGCACCTTTGTCCAGTTGTTAGTCTAGTAAGCTCTGCAGTGCATGCGTTAACTGTGCGACACTGTAGTACAAATAATTTGATAGGCAGGGGGGTACACTGGCAAGTGTGTGTGTGTGTGTGTGTGTGTGTGTGTGTGTGTGTGTGTGTGTGTGTGTGTGTGTGTGTGTGTGTGTGTATCATATACTGTCTGGGTTATACCATTTTGAGTTGTGTACCACCCTTTACACTTCCCCTCACCCCAGTTTAGTAGTCCTGTTGATGTCCTTCACCTTAGAAGTACCTTTGGAATAGGTGCAATTGTATAAGCTCGGTGATGCATCTGATAACTGTGTAACACTATGGTAGAAATAATTAGATAAGCAGGAATTCTAATCCCAGTGCTGGCAACTGTTTGTGTGAGGATCATATACTGTGTGGGTAATACCATTTTGAGTTGTGTACCACCCTGTACTCCTCCCCTCACCCAAATTTAGTAGTCCTGCTGATGTCATTCACTTTAGAAGTACCTTTGGACTAGGTGAAATTGTATATGTGTGTGTTCTGAAATTTTCGCACCCAGTACACATGCAAATGTCCACTGTACAGGGCCCACTGTTGTCAACCACTGTTGTACAGACACACAAACAAGATAGGTGGGTCTTCTAATCCTGTGATGCCATTCCCCACTCAGGAATCATAGACGAACACACCTATCTAGGCTTTAACCACTATGTCACTAGGTGGATTGCAAACTGGCTCATGCATGGGACCCACAGTGTGAAGGTAGCAGACACCATGTCAGACTGCCAACTAGTCACGAGTGGATTACCACAGGGTCTGGTCATGGGGCCCCTCATGTTTGTCATGCATGCCTCTGACATCCAGAACAACACAAGGGCACCCTGTCTGACAATGTTTGCAGACAGTTACAAGGTGGGTGCTATGTGTACATCCCCATATCATGTTGACATCCTGAATAAAAGCCCCACTGAGACATCCAACTGTTGTCAGAACACTTGCCTTAGGCTGAATGGAAAGAAATGTGTCACAATCCTGTGTGGAATCAATGTGGTTACCATAAATTAACACATTGTTGGTAGTCCAATTGACACAGAAGTCCTTATAAGAGGCCTGGGAACACAGGCTGACAGTGACCTCTCTTATAGCCACTACATTGCTACTGTGGACAGAAATAACTTCTATGTGGCACATATAAGTAAGGGTGTGCCATCCAGTAAGGAAGAGGTCAATGTCTCCCTCTACTCTCTCCTCATTAGGCCAACCAGCAGGTACAATGCCCATTTGTCACGTAGCTCACTAGACACCTGCAACAACTTTGGAGGCTGCAGGTGTATCTCACAAATAGGACCCTAGCCCACAAACAACTGTCCTATATGAACAGAGTGCAATGCCTCCAAGTATTCTTGACCACATCATGGCTACTTACAGGCAATCCATGCCTGACTGACAGTGCCATGTCTGGCTAGCTGTGTTAGGAATGCCATATATAGTGAACCTCTGATCTGTATGCACCACATGCCATGGATACCTCAACCTCATTACCACAATTGACAGAACATGCTGTAGGACAGGTACATAACCCATTGAGTGGACATGTAATGCAATATATGTTGCATACATGTCAGAGCACCTCTCTGATCCTCTTCAAGAGAAAGCCGAATAAGTGGATGGGGAATTTAACTGTCACCCTGGCCATCACTCAAGTGGCAATGGTCAATAGAAGCATTGGGAAAAAATGTGAGGTCGCATGATGCCAGGGTACTCCCATGGCCTATGCTTGTCATGGCTCCTTGCCCATTAGCCTGGTACACACCTATGAACACATGATCCTATGAATCTCAGTCCTGGCAAGTGTGTGTGTGTGTGAGTGTGTGTGTGTGTGTGTGTGTGTGTGTGTGTGTGTGTGTGTGTGTGTGTGTGTGTGTGTGTGTGTGTGTGTGTGTGTGCACACACATGCACACAAGGCCAGTATTCTGAGTGTGTGTGTTTGAGTGACCAAGTATTACAATTGTAGGCCATTGTACTCCCAGCACATGTCCTACATTCTACTGTATGAACATTGCTTTTTACATCAACCATAGAGGTATATGTACGCAATCTGGAGACCTATACGCCCTGTGCTGTGTGCAGCAGCTATGTAACAGTATAGAATGAGCAGCTAGAGAGGCAGGGCTCTTAATCACAGTACTGGCACACTTGAGTGTGTGCATTGGTGTGTGGTTGGGAGTGTGTACACTCGTGCATTAGTATGAGACCTGTCACACTCACTACACCACCCATTGCCATACCTTACAAGGGTGCATGATGTTACTCACTATACGTGTACATTGGAAACCCAACACCCTATGAGCTCTGTGCCATCTGTGATAACTGCATAATACTGTACTAACACTAACTTGAGTAGGGATTTCAAACACAACACTGGCATTTATGATTGTGTGTGTGTGTGTGTGTGTGTGTGTGTGTGTGTGTGTGTGTGTGTGTGTGTGTGTGTGTGTGTGTGTGAGCAGTATTCTCTGTGTATTGGGTCAACACAATACCCTCTGGGTGTGTGGGATTTACAAATCTGAAGTGTGTTCCACCCACTACACTTACCATTGTCCACTGTAAAAGAACTTCTGATGTCAGCCACCATACACTTACCTGTATATACCCGTCTTCCCTAAAAGCTACATGGCACATGCAAAAACTGTCATACACACCTGTTAATAGTGTGCAGCTGTATCCTGGATATGACACACTGAATGTGTTACCACACTGCCATACCCCTTGTAGATAATGTCTGCAGGGCCACATCCTGCTGACACACAGACACCTAGAAGACAAACAGAATACATTATGGAGACCACATTCTGTCAGCATTAATAACAACAATAATGCATCATGGCTGGACAGCTGCACACTCTGACATGTGACCATTAAACATGCTGGCTTACAACACTTTATACAGCATTACATTGGTAAACTGTACTAAATTCACCCTGTGCATCAAACCCATATTAGCATGTCCCTGCATCGATGGTATGGATGACAAGGATGTGGCACAGGTATCATCATATGCAGAGGGTGTGGAGTGGGTTTGCCAGAGGCCTAGGCTGGGCCATTTGTTTGATATCATGTGTGTGTGTGTTTGGGAGTTGTTCATTAAATGGGCCATGCAGAGGTGGTCTATGTAAGTCCAGAGGTGACATGGCTGTGATGGTGATGTGTGTGTGTATGGATGCACACAGTCAAGTCATGTGGCTGCCCTACACAGGGGTATGTTGGACAGCTGTGGATTGCACATGGGAGGATGTGCAGTTCACCATCTGTGGCTACGGACATGGGAACTGGGCCTGCCAGGGGACCCACTGGCATGACCAGGCCCAAGGCCAGATACAGTACTACTCCCCGATGGTGACTGCTGTCTGCTGGATCCGCATCTCTGTTGAGACTGGCCAGGACCATGTGCCTATGGCCTGCTGTGTTGTGGTGTGGACAGCTACCCCCCTGCAGTAGTGCTGCTGGTACTGCCACTACAGGAATGAGAAGCTCCACAGCCATATGGACCCTCAACTGTTCATGCTGCTGTCCTCTGTCCACGTGGCTGGTGGAGAACTCCCACCACATGCTCTATCACAGACATTCCACATTCATGGATTGACAATCCATGGTCGAGGATGCCCACCATCTCACCCAACCATCTATCCATGACTTCAGCATAATAATGGCAGGCATCAGCATGATCATGGAGGTTGTCATGCATAGCAGGAAGAGTGGCATTCATGACCCTGACAAGCTGTCTTGTGTTACATTCACTATGTGCCTGTGCCTCCATGACAGTCTAAAACATGCATCTGGTGACACTTGCTGTGGCACTTGTGACAGGTGCATGATGGGCAGCAGTCTTCCTTTGAGCACCTCTGCCTGTCCGCCTGTTTGGGACCTCGCCTGTTATCTGGCTATGGCTGGTGTCTAGAGAAACACTTACCATAGTCACCGTACCTGCTTGTTCCATGCCACCACCCGCCAACTGTCCATTATCTATGGCCATTGGTGAAGGGGTATGTGTGGACATCATGACTGTTTGTGGGGATGGGGTGGACAACAGTGGGATGCCAGGCAATGGCACAGATTCACCCCCTGACAACCCCACCTGTGCCTCACTATGGCTATCATCATTGTTATAGTCTGCTGAGACACTGACATCAGTTACCAAGCGGGAGGGACTCCGACTCCCATTGTCATCTGTGAGGGGAAGACAATAAATTTAATTTAATACCTGTACATTATGGTTGGCTGCCATGCACACAGATGCACACAGACACTTACAGGTGAGGTGGTACAAAGCTGTTACACAGACCTCACATTACCCAAAAAAGTGATATGCATGACATGCAGCTCTCATCATCATGCATTGCAGACATTCTCAATCCTTGTTACTAACAATATACATCTCAGGGATGCATAAGTACTGTTAGTAGGTGTCATCCATTCCCCTAGCACACACTGCACCCATGTAGACATTATTGCTGTTCACCTGTATAGCACAGTGGCAACTACTGTAGACCATACCTCACAACTGTACAAATCATTGAAGAATGTGTAGATGTCTGGCACATATGTTTGCTGTGTTCCTCACAACCCCTATGTGTATGCCTGACACATAACTGGGATCATATGAGGATTGATGTCACTATACATTTGATTTGCAGACCTCATCACCAGCAGTTAATATATGTTCAAACAAATCCTGTTACACCAACAACCTTCTAAGCTTAATGTGGATATGATAAGTGTACACACCCCTGTTAACATGGCAGGTTCTTGTATCATATAAAATGCAACCACAATGCTGCACTCAAAAACATTACCTACTTTAAATGTGACATATGACCTGTGGAATCCACTTGAGAAAAAAACAGATGTGTTAGTTGCAAAATATACTGAGTGAGATGTGTACAATACAGTGGTTGCATAGGTTTGGACACCCTTAAACCAATGCTTTTTTGAAACACCTGTTAAGTGAACTGCAGCAGTCACTCTTCCTGGGAATGGAAGCATCAGCATGGCACATCTTGACTTGACATTATTTCAACAGTCTTCCCTGCAAAGGTCCCTCAACTCTGTCAGCTGGAAAGGCAGCTCACGTGCACAGAAATTGGAGGTCACACTGGGGGTTTACTACTGGGGTTAAGTCTGGTCTTTATCTTGGCCGATGAATACCCTTGAATGTATTCAGGTGGAGCCATTCTTAGGTAGCTTTGGATGTATGCTTCAGGTTATTGTTATGTTGGAAGCTGAAACCCCTCTCTATCCTCAGCCGTCTTTCAGACGCTTGACAGACTTGGCCCACACATGTTATTTGAACTGTTCATAATTCCCTCCACCATGTCTACAGGCATAGTTTCACCTAATGAATAGCACCCCCAAAGCAGGGCACTGCCACCAGTGAGCTTCAACATGTGGATGGTGGTCTTCAGGTGAAGTGAGGTGTTGCTTCTGCACCACATTTAGCTTTAGGGATAGTGGCTGTAAGTTTGAACATTGGTCTCATTACACCATTACAAATTTCAACTGATGCCTTTCCTTTGACAGACTTGAAGTTATGTGTTGCTTCTTGTACACAGTCCTGCATGGTGTTTGGTGTGGGTAAATGCTTCTATCTACTGACCCTACCCCAAAGGTCAGTCTTATGAAGAATCCAAGTGACTGTTGCCACAGGTACTGCACAACCAATACTTGCGAGAGAGTCCTGCAAGCCCCTCAGTTTTGCTGCATGTCTCCTGGCAGCCTCCCTGACCAGTTTGCAACATGTCCTTCCATCTGTTTTGGAAGGACATCTGGTTCTTTTCAACAGCACTGTTGTCCCATATTTAGTCTTCCTTTTGATGACTGTTTCCACTGTGTTCCATGGTATATGCAATGCTATGTTAATTTTGTTGTACCCTACTGCTGACTGATACCTTTCAAATGTGAGATCCCTATGATGCTTTGTAAGATGTGTGCAAGCCATGGCTGCTTCTGGTACAGGCAACTAAGCAAATGTCATGAATACACTTCTCCGACAGTGGACCGTTATTTGTTGTTACATTGAGTCACTGTACTTGATGGCAGGTGTGTAACCAAGCAGAGTGAATGCTGTCAGTACATCACAAGCTGCTCTTACTATGTGTTATTTGGAGGGTGTGCACACATATGCATCAAGCATATTATAAGGTTTGTATACCCCATATTTGGTGGCCTAACATATTGTTCGGTTTTACAGGTTAATTGTTTATGTTATGGTCACATTACAAGTTGGAAAAGGTGTGGAATGTAATACTGTGGTCTCTCATTGTATATATCAGAAACACTTTGCATCTTGACAGGGGTGTATACACTGTGGTATCCACTGTATAGGATTAATGTGTCATACTGTAGCCCATTTGTCCCCCCAGTTTGTTGATCTCTGTCCAAACATCTTGCACTGACAGATTATGAGATATGCTGCTAGAATGTTACATTACCCTTCAGATAGGCCCCTGTGGTGACCACTGTGATGCACTACAGTTAACACCACCACAAGTGAACATGGGCATCAAGCAATATGGCTAGGAGTGTATTGGCACAGCACAACAAAACAATTACATACTCACCAGCTACAAGCTGCTGTCCCACTTGCAGACCAGAGGGAGCTAGATAGGTGTGGGAGAGAGTTACTGTCAGCAGACTCACATGTGGCCTCGGTACAGGGGGGAAGCAGCATTTCAGCACATTAGTCGTACAACCCCTAATACTTCAAAATATGCTGCCCAGCACCATAGCTGTGCACTTATGTGCATTACCAATCCCCGTCCGCAACTACTATCTTATCTGTCATATGCATGTAGATACTCCACAGATACAACTATGTATGCTACAGTACTCTATTAATGTGAACTAGGGCCTTACCTGCACGCTCCTCATCCATTGTGTGGAGGGCACCCACATCCACAATGCTGGATGTGGTGGGTGACCCAAGGTTGGTGAGGAGCAACTTGGTGGGTGTCAGTGGGGCCTGCATAGATGGGTCCCCACCTGTGGCTGAGCTTTCTCTGGCTGTAGCAGCAACCCTCCACCAGGCATTACATATGAGGTTGCTTGCATAATGCTGGACCTGCTCATAGGTTCTTGTGTGCAGGCCGACATAATTTACCCTGTGGACTAGGTCATTCCACAGGGCTGTCTGCTTCCACAGATGTTCCTGCCCACGGCCAAACATGACAGCATAGGTATGGACTATGCATTCCACAATTTCAGCTGTTTCAGCTTCTGAGTAGGGTGGGTTTCTTGGGTGCTACATCCCACCTGGAAGACATAAACAGTGAAACACATCATAGCACCTCATACAGTTGTCAACAGTATGGATAGAAATTGCACATCAAAAGTGGATATTTGTTGTCAACAGTCACAGCTAAACCATAGCCCTGTAATCTATCAGCACAATATTAGCTGGCATTGCACTCCTGGCCCTGATCTGTCATATTCCCCCCAATGATGGACAGTTAATTGCATAAACTTCTATTCCCCATTCATTTCTGTGTAGATGGATGACAGTGGCCATCTTCCGTGTGGATGCCGCCGAGGCTTTGTTTGACTACAGTGTGTGATGGAACTGTGAGCACATGCCTGAGTTCATGTAGGATGCAGACAGGGATGTTATTAGGCCCCCATGGAGACTTGCTGTTGTTGACTTTCAGTAGGCAATATGTGCCTGCTAACCATTGATGAGGGGAGGGGTGCAGTTGATGTGCATATCTCCCTATATGGATGGGGAGACAGGGAGGGTGATGTTCACACCTCACCTGTCTGATTCAGGTTGTCTATAGCCATGGCTTGTGTGTATGAGGTGTGATCTATCCACCAGTACAGGGTGAATTGTGTCGTTGCCTCTGAGACTGACAACATATGTGGAGACACCCTTGTGACTGGCCTTGGCAGTGTAGATATATCTGATTTGTAGTCATAGTTAGCCTTACAGGGAGTCACCTGTGACCTTACATGCTTGTTCAGATAGAGATGGACATGCTTCAAAGTTGTTGCCTGCAACTATGTGGCCCTGTACAGCCAATATAGCAACCTAACATGTGGTTTGTTTATTGCTGCTCTCCGACAAAGGGGATTACTCTACCTTGGTGGATGTGAGTTTTACAGGTCAGGTATTGCTGAGTCCATGCAGTTACAGTAGATATATAAGTGCACATGCCCCTGTTTCAATGCCTGTTCTTTGTGCTATTGTAAAATGACACCACAATAACCCATTTCAGCACAATTCCCACCTTTAATGTGACCTATTGCCTGTACAATTCCATTGAAAACATAACAATCTGTTATGGGAAAACATGCAAATTAAAATCAATACAATAAGCTGGTTGCATGAGTGTGCACACCCTTAAACAGATACTTTGTGGAAGCACCTGTTGAGATAATGGCAGCATTCAGTTATCTTAGGTCAGAGTCTATTATCGTGACAAACTTTATTTGGTGATAGTCACTCAGTCTTCCTTGCAACAGCACTACAAATATGTCAGTTTGTGAGGGCATCTCTTGTGCACAGCCCTATTCAGGGAAACCCAAAGATTTTATATTGGATGTAGGTCTGGCCACTGGCTGGCACATTCCCAAATTGTAATTGTCATCTGGTGAAGCCATTCCTTTGTCGATTTGGATGTATGCTTGGGGTCATTGTCATATTGACAGGTTAAATCCCTCTTCATCTTAATCTTTCTAGCAGATGACTGAAGGTTTGTGGGCAAAAATGATTGGTATTTGGAACTGTTCATAATTCCCCTCCACCTTGACAAGAGGCCCAGTTCCAGCTTATGAAAAGCAACCCCACAGCATGATACTGCCACCACCATGCTTTATCAGGGGAATTGTCTTCTTTTGGTTATGCAAAGTGTTGTTTTGGGCCAAACATACTTCTTGGAATTGTGGGACAAAGGCTCAACCTTGGTGTCATCAGACCATGACACATTGTCCAACATGCTTTTGGGAGACTTGATGTACTGTTTGGCAACATTTGCCCAGCCCTGGACGTTTTTCTGTGGAAGAAAAGGCTTCCATCTAGCAACCCTACCCCATAGGGCAAACATAGAGGGAATACAGAAG